>NC_066884.1:4588843-4698843 GCF_022985175.1 Labeo rohita
TATCCTACCAAAACCTCACCAGGTCCCTTCTAACCTTCTTAATTCACCTCACGTATCTACGCTCCCAAGCCACGCAGAGCCCACGCTCCCAAGCCACGCAGAACCCACGCTCCCAAGCCACAAGCCCATATCATCAGCACCCTCAAGGTCAACAGACACCCCATTATCTGCTGTGCTGCCTGTAATGGCCGTAGCCATCTTCAGTGTGTGGGCTGCACACTGTGCTCCAGAGGCCTCGCCTGTCCACGAGTCTGCTCCAGAGGCCTCGCCTGTCCACGAGTCTATACCAGAGGCCTCTTCTGTCAAAGAGTCTGCGCCAATGCCCCCAGAAGCAGCAGCTCCGGCTGCAGAACCTCCTAAAGGGGCGGCGTTTTCCCAAGGACTCTCTGCCCGTCCTGTCACGGCCATGAAGGCCATTTATGACTTCCCTGCCTCACCTGCCCAAGCATCTGCGCCCATGCCCCCAGAGGTGTCAGCGCATGCTGTAGATCCTCCTATGGGGGCGGCGTCCCAGGATGAACTCTCTGTCTGCCATGTCGCAATCAAGAAGACCAAGGAAAGCATTCATGTACACACCGCTCTGCTTTGCATGTCATTAGTCCCACTGTGGATATCTCTGCTCCTGTCTGCTCTGCCTGCGTCGCCATGGCTCCCAGCTCTACCTGCTCTGCCTGTGTCGCCATGGCTCCCAGCTCTACCTGCTCTGCCTGCCCCACCATGGTTCCCTACTCTGCCATTGCTCCACGGCCCTGGCCTTCCAGTACTTCATGGTCTGCTACTGCTTCACGGCCCAGGACCTCCAGTGTTCCACTGTCTGTCATTGCTCCACGGCCCAGGCACGTCAATGTTTCATGGTCTGCTGTCACTCCACGGCCCAGGACCTCCAGGGTTCCACTGTCTGCCACAGCTCCACGGCCCAGGTCCTCCAGTGCTTCACTGTCTGTCCCTGCTCCATGATCCAGGCCCACCTGCTCTACATGGGCCTGGCCCTCCGTCCAACCCCCTGTTTTGCCTCTGTTCCCCCACCCACCTGGACTGTTGTTTGAGCGCCAGGAGTCGCTCCTAGGGGGGGGGATTCTGTAACGCCAAGCCAGCAGAGGGAGCCCTCAGCCCAGGACTGCCTGCATGCTCCCTCTGCTGCTTCTACTGCTACTTCCTGTTTGGCAGTATTTAAGGACTCACCATGTGCTCACACCTTTGCGAAGTATTGCCAGTTTCACCTGCCTTACCAAGCGTTTCTAATATTACTCTGTTGGATTACCTGTTGCTACCTTGCTTTGTTTATGGACTCTTGATTTCACGGATTACCCCTGTTGGATTGTTTGCCTGTTTGGACTGTTTTCAAGGTTTGACCCTTATATGCCTCATGACTATCGCTCCCTGGATTCCCCTATTGTTATGGTTGCTTTCATGGACTGTCTGCTTGGTAATTGACCCACTGCCTGTATAAACTCTTTGCTGTTTGGATTACGTTTACGTTTTGGACTGCTTTTCCGGTTATTGACCCTCTGCCTGTTTCATCGTGTAAGTTTGCTGTTGTTTATATTAAACTTCTGCAATTGGATTCTACACCGCCTCAGCGTTCACATTACAATATATTAGTAAAAATGTAACACATTTTTGTGATATAATTCATCATACTAAATTTGGTGATGCATGACTATTGTGGTGTTAATATGAAAATAAATATAAACAAAAACCATGCGTTGTGTAATGCATTATACTTGAATTTGTTTAAAACGTAACTATTGCAGTCTTTAATATGAAAATAGATGTGAACTGGTTAATTTACAGTACTGTATGTACAGTTTGCAGAATCTACAAAATGTTAATTATTTCACCAAAACAAGAGGGATCATACAAAGTGCATGCTATTATTTATTTGATACTCACCTGAATAAGATATTTCACATAAAAGACGTTTACATATAGTCCACAAGAGAAAATAATAGTTGAATTGATAAAAATGACCCCTTTCAAAAGTTTGGTGAAAACTTTTTGAATTTAAAGATCAGGGTACATTTAACTGATTTTGTCTTCTGGGAAACATGTAAGTATCTTCTATAGAAATAAGAAAACTGTACACATCCTCTTTCTTTTCAAAAGTTTTCACTTCCTGACTCTTAATGCATTGTGTTTCCTTTTTAAGCATCAGTGAGTGTTTGAACCTTCTGTAATATAGTCCCTGAGTTGTCCTCAGTGTGAAAAGACTGATCTCAAAATCATACAGTCATGGAAAGGATTCAAATTCACAAAAATGCTGAAAAAACAAATAATCTGTGGGACCTGAAAGATTTTTCTGAAGAACAGCAGGCAGTTTAACTGTTCAGGACAAACAAGGGACTCATGAACAACTATCACTAAACAAACAAACAAAAAACACGGTTGTGGATCATTCAGGTAACAACACAGTATTAAGAATCAAGTGTATGTAAACTTTTGAATAGGGTCATTTTTATAGATTCAGCTATAATTTTCTCTTGTGGACTATATGTGTACATCTTTAAGCGTTTTATAAACCCTTTTATTTTGGTAAAATAATTAACATTTTACAGATTCTGCAAATTGTAGGTAAACGTTTGATTTAAATACAACTGTATGTGTCTGATGGGTAAATTTTCCTGTCCACTTTCTGTGAAATTACAGTTTGATGTACACTTCATCACTATGCACTTCAACTGTCTGAATATCCTGTGAAGTCCACTATGCAGTTCACTTTTCGGTGACCTTGTGTTTCTATTTTGAGGATTGCTACTATGGTTGAGGTAAAATGTACCAGTTTTGTTGTTCTATGCACCAACAGAACTGCTAATGCACCTATTGTTTACCAGGTTTCCCAAAAACTGTTGTCTTTGACTTTTAAATGATATACTGTAAGAAAATGCTCTTTGTTGATACACGGACGAAGAGAAAGCATAACCTTGATCTTGTGCCCTAGTGAGATCCAATATTTGAGCGTTTATCTCCAGAGTCTTATTAGCAGAGCGGTGCTGGCGGCCTCCATGGATAGTCATCACATGCTATACTGTCTTAAATGAAATTGGGGTCATAATTATCCTTAATAAAAGGTTAACTGACCTGTCATGGACATTGAGAAGGTTGTGCGCAATGGTGCTTTTAACAGCGTCGCTGATCGTCCTATTTCGCACCACTCTACCGTAGATGGTCTGATCCAACCGCTCGCCTCAAAGAGCTATTTTACCCGTAACGCTTCAAACACTTCAGCTATTTATAAACAAGAGAGCATTCCGAGCTCGTCCATCTCTCTGTGTTGTTTAAAGTCAAGGGCGATGGATAGAAATAAATTTAGAAAGCTAGTAGTGTACTTTTATCTTACAGTTTGCCATTTCGATTTACGTCAAGTCCATCTAGAAACGGAAGGCATCCGCTCTTTCAATGTCTGTGAACAATGGAAACTTTATGAAACTTCAAAATTAGCTTTCTTCCAGGAATCTAGGGAGGTTTGAGCAAAAAATAACTAGACGAGTGACAGAAAATGAAAAGTGAGAGTCTGTGGAAGATGAAATGTCAGTGCTGAATGCACCTTTTTGTCTGAAGATTGAAAGTTGGCCTCAACAACCTGTGGCTGCAACTTGCGACCAGTGAGTCGAGTTGATGACAGAGCCATCCCCTTGTGTCCTGACTTTTTGTGCTTGGTTTTTTGGAGGATTTCCACAGAATCGCAGCCCCCGCTGTCAATCTGTCTTGTGTGTTATAGCTTTGGCTTTTATTATGAGGTGACCAGATTTCTGAAATGAAAACCAGGGACATTTAGAAGTTTGGTGGTCAAATTATCACTGAAATCTCACTTGTAATTATCTACGAATTAAAAAACGGGGACAATATGTTTTTGTTTTTTAATTGTTGTGGGTTCCTCATTAATATCATAATTGATAATTACAGTGATGTTTGAAGATCAAACTTACCGTAGTTTTTTCATACAATGCTAAGCAGTAACTATTGCAAATAGCGAACGTATGAAAACAGTGGTATTGTGGAAAACACATTAAAAACAAAACAATAAATATGACAACATATGATAAATAAAACTATTTAACAAATATGTTATTTTCAAACTGTATTTAACATTTTTACAACTGTGATTAACACAAACAAATTATGTGTTTTTTGAAATGGATCTTTTCTATCTCTAATCAGCAGGCCCGGCATCCTGAAGCCCCCCCTGCAATGATCTGAAGGACCGACTCCTTCACCCCCCGGAATACGATTTTAAACGCGAAAAGCTAAACAGAATGTGATTTCAGGCGAGGGCTACCTCTCCAATCTGATTTGTGCCACCTCAGATTCAATTTGACCCACTCTAATCCCCCAAAACTCGTCGATTTTAACCATTAGATGCGGACGATCACAGGTGTATTTTTCACTTCACTTCCATTCAGTGTTTTCTAACCACATAAAAATGACGTTTCAGACATTTAAATTAATCACTAGCGAAGAACAACATTTGTTAAATAGCCTACATACTGATGTTTGTGAGTTTGTTAAAAGCACTGGTGTGTAAGGAAAGCGGCATTAATCCTTTCAATTAAAATCTGACGACGTATTTTATTCATATAGAACAACCCCCTCCCCCGACCCCTTCCTTTAGCCCCCCCTGAGAATCATACAAGCCCCACCCACCAGGTCGCGTGTCCTGGCGGCGGCACTGCTAATCAGCCTTATTATTTTGGATTTTAGGCTTATTTTGACCACAAATATGTGCTTTCTGCAAATGTAATTGTGCAAGTGTAATACAGTGTTGGGAAGGTTACTGTAATGTAATAGGTTACAGATTACAAATTACTTGATTTAAAATGTAATAAGTAGTGTAACTTTTCAATTACTTTATTGTAGTAATGTAACATTACTTTTAATTACTTTTTGATTACTTTTCTAAATTTCTAATATTTTCAAATGTTAATCATTTTGAAACATTTAAACCAGGCAGAGTTAACCTTACAGTAGCACTCAACACTGATTACTGTCAGACTTTTTTTTATAATCCTTTATCACTTGAATTAAGATTATAAAAAGTAAGGGATAACATACATCTTTATTTTGCAATAACAACTGGCTGAATGTACATTATCTCACTTATTACTCAGCTGCTGGATAGATTATTTAGATGTTTCGTGTCAAAATTATTCGACACGAAACACTGATCTGAGCTGAAATATAAACTAATACAAACTAGACATTTTAGTTACACAACATTTCACCACATAAATAATTAAGTAGTAGTACTAGTTTGTTAGTTATTTTTTTTTAACCCATTACAGTGTACAAAAAAAAAACAAAAAAAAAAAAAAAAAAAAAAAAATGGCAGCAGCTGCGTTTGTATGAAACAACAGAGCAAGTCCATGATACCAGGATGACAGAATTAAGAAATTGTCCACATAATATTAAATTAAGCTTTAATATTTTATTAGCTAACCAAACGCAAAGCTTCCGCCAAGACAAATTATGACTTAAATTGCCCCGAATGAGCCTGAGCTGTGTAATAATTAAATTTAAAGCACAGCCACCACAAATTCAGACTTCTTTTATTTTACATATTTTTTGGGGCTTTTTATGCCTTTTATTGTGATAGGACAGTAGAGAGATGACAGGAAAGAGCTAGGAGGAGAGAGGGGAGCGGGATCGGCAAAGGACCTCGGGATGGGAATCGAACTCGGCTCACCGTGAGCACAGTTGTGCTGTATGTCATAACAAGATCATAACATAAATAACATCATAACAAGAAATAGTTTAATAGCTATGATACTGGGTTTGAAATCAAATGTTTGCATAGTTATGACAGAAAACACTAGCATCTAACAATGCCTTGGAAAAAACAATCTTAAAAAAAAAAAAGTTTATGCATAAACCCAAATAGGAAATAAAACAGTTTTCGAATAAGCATGTGTCCTATTGTGTGTCCTAAACTCCTGAAACATTGGTGTCTCATTTTAGAGCAGTCAATGCAATTTATGAAAGAAGTCAATTGAATCTGTAAGTGGGGGTGGGTGTGTGAAAAAATTCAGATGTAATCCCCTTTGTAATCACTGGCATTTTTCAAAAAGTAACTAATTTAGTTACACATTTTTTCTTAGTAACTGTAACTAATTACAATTACATTTATTTTGTAATTAAATTACGTAATTCCGTTACATGTAACTAGTTACTCCCCAACACTGATTGTAATACAGTGTCTTACTACACGTGACGTGACGCTGCGCCGCGATATCGATATTTTTGATCTTAGAAACGGTGTCTATTTCTGCAACGTCGCGGCTGGAACAACAACATACAAACTATGACAATTATAATCTCAGGTACTGATTATGTGCTTTATTCAATGTTAAAAGTGTCTAATGTGAGTTTGAATATCATATTGCGTGACATTTATAGCCAAACTTATAGCGCTTCTGAATGGCTGTGACATTTTAGTGATTCTGTCACATCGCGCTGGTTGTTTTGAACGTGCTGTAAAACGGGGACGTTTTCGGGGACAGGGCACCAAAAACCGGGACTGTCCCTGGATAACGGGAACGTCTGGTGACCCTACTGTATTATGACTGTGGCTGCTGCAATAAAGATTTGTCAGTAGTGGTATGATCCGGCTCACGGTGTTCGCATGGGTCTCTATAAGAAGCGATGATGAGCATGCAGTCGCCGTAATTACAGACTAATTGACGCCAATTACACAACAAACAACTATTTTGCAATTACAATACAATGGAAACCGTTTAACCTGCATTCACACAGGGTTAAATGGGCTTGGCGGGTTTCGGAGGTACAGCTGTCACAACGGTCGCTTGATCCTGGTGGGATGTCGCCGTGGAGGAGCGATGCCTGCTTTTATGGGGGTCAGTTTTGTTGTTAATGTTCTTTGGTGGCTGAATTTCCAAACAAAACCACTCGTTCTTCAAAAACAAGAAAGAATAATTCAGCGGCGCTAACTAAATCACCATCCTTAGAGTCAGTAGTCGCTGGAAAACTTGAATGAATAGTTATTCTGCGTCATTCGGCGGCCCTGAGGTCTGTAGTTATTAGATACTGTCTCCACAGTTGAGTACCTCTGGTCTTTTGATGAATTATAAAAGCCGATAGCTTTCTGAATGGATGGCCAGTGAAAAGTGAACCTATGCTTCTTTTCTTGAGGTACTAGCCTTGACCGTTCAATTTCCATAACATTTACGGTGCAACTTTTAATGCCCTGAGGGCGCGAACCACTTGACTCTAGAACATTTGATTTTTAACGAGGAAAAATGGATTTGAACAGATCATTATAAATGAGTCTAAAATCAACTGTAGCATGGCAAAGAAAGGCTTAAGGGATTAGTCCGGTCTTAAAATGTGTTTCTGGTGCCAGTTTTTGCTGCAAGAGTTTTTCCTCCTTAATTACTGTGGCCCATCGTGGATCTTTCTAACAAAGACAAGCTAAAGCAGTCGTTTGCTCTTTTGCAGCTCATACCTGGTATGTTTATCGTCTGAACTCCATATGCTTTCAAACCTGCTATTTCTATATTGTTCGAGCAAATCAAATGTTTGAGCTTCCCGTCGCATTTATACACAAAACAGCCCTTGAACCTAAATTTAACAAGCTAGATTGGTTTTCTCTGTTAAGGAAGACTTACAATGGCTGCATATAAATCAGACTCTTGTTTTAGGTCGCTAATTAGAACCGAAATCCAGACACCTGCCTTGGCTGAATGATTAACTGCGGTGCAGGATATTGTATTGTACAGAAGGGATTGAGTCAAGCGTTTAGTCAATATTGACTTGCGCCTGAATTTTTGTGAGCAAAATAGGGCTTTTATCTACTACTCATTTCAATTATTTCTTTTAAATATGTAGTTTTTTGATATATAGTAATTTATTCCTGTGGTGTTTATATATAATTCATTTATAGTACAGTAAATTCATAAATACAAATGAATGAATACATAAATTTATTTGAAAACATGAAATATTATTACTGATTACTGTTTATATATATTATACTATATATTATATTATATATTTAAAATGTAATTTATTCCTGTGGTGGCAAAGCTAAGTTTATATATAATTCATTTATAGAAAATTAAATAAATAAATAATTACAAATTAACGAATACATAAATAATAATAATAATAATAATAATAATAATAATAATAATAATAATAATAATAATAAATATTAATGCAATTATTTAAAACCCATAGAAACCCAAGGGTCACTGACAACTTAACAAAATAAAAGTTAATAAATATATATATATATATTACAGTAGAAAGTATTTTCTTATAATAGTAATAATAATTTTTTATTATTTTATTATTATTTATTTATATAAAAATAATACATATGTATGTTAATTTATTTGTTAATTATATTTTTAATTCTTTTTTCTTTTTTTCTTTTTATTTATTAATTGTTCTTCAGTACCTATTTTATTGTACAAGTGGAATTGAGTAAAGCACTTAATTTTGAGGTGGGCCTGAATTTTTGGAAGCAATTTAAAGTGTTTATCTACTAATTATTTCAATTATTTCTTTTTAATATACCATATATATAATTTTGGGGTCAGTAAAATTTTTAAAGTTTTTAAAAAATAGTCTATATTGCATGCCAAAGCTGCATTACTATTTTATTTATTTTTATTTAATAATTTTTTGTCAGTGCCCATTTAAAAAACATTTCAAAACTCAAAGGTTTTGACCCTTTCCCAAAGTAAACGTTAATAATAATAATAATAATAATAATAAGAAGAAGAAGAAGAAGAAGAAGAAGAAGAAGAAAATAATAAATAAAAGTCTAACTTTTAGAAAGTATTTTTTTATAATAATAATATTTCTTATAATAGAAATTATAAGATAAGATTATGAGATAATAATAATAATAATAATAATAATGATAATAATAATAATGCAGTTTATTGAAATGCATAGAAACCCAAATGTTTTGACCATTTCCCAAAATAAAAGTTAAAAAATAAATAAAAGTCTAACTTTTAGAAAGCATTTCTTTAATAATAATAATAATAATAATAATAAAAGTCTTTGTTTATTAAAAAAGATAGAAACCCAAGGGTTTTGACCATTTTTCAAAACAAAAGATAATAATAATAATAATAATAATACAAATTAAATAATAAATATAAGTCTAACTTGTAGAAATGATCACATTTATTTCTGTTGCACATTAGAAAGTATTTCATATAATAATTTTAAGAAAAAGGAAGAAGAAAGAGAAGAAAATGTATTAAAACATGGTTGTTCTTTTAATTGTCTTCACTATCATTTGTGTTTTTATTTAGCAACTTTTATTGAAGGAGGGATCCAAATCAGGCCAGAATGGGATACAGAAATGTCTTTTGTGTTCAGTATTTACTGAGCAGCCTCCCACAACATCCCAGCCAGCATTGCGATTTTCTTCCTAAGATGTAAAAGTCTTGTTGCTATTCCATTCTTTAAATCTGCAATGTCAAGCAAAGGCAAGCATGCAGGCCAAGTGGCCAAATGAGCTGATCGAATTCATGAGAATCCTGGCCTCCTGGTGAGAGAAAAAACTGGTTAGGGCTTTGATAGTAATATTGTACGGATTATACTGCTGTTGTGCCCTTGAGCAAAGCACTTAACCTGAGCCTGCTCAGTAAATACCTAGCAGTAAAATCTGTGGAGAATATGTAATACCTCCCCTCAAAATCCAGTGAAGACTAATAAAATTAACTGCAGAGCAAAGATGTTGTGGGAAATGTGCAGACAGATAATTTCCCTTGTTTGTTCTGCCAGTCTGTTATTCTCTTTACCACCTTGGCAAGTGTAAGAGCACTTACAGAAAGAGTCTCGGGTCTCTGAAATATAATCTCTATAAAACGGGACGCCTCTACTTAAAATGCACCAGCGAATATCCTATGGGAACAGAGACTTGCTTTTGGCTCTGTTTCAAAACATCGTGAGCTGCCTTACTGTCTGCTGACTACACAAGCGGCTGGCTTGTAAGGCAGCACCCTCATTCATAGGAAAGCTTGTAAGTGACTGACTTGGAGCGCTAAGTGTCAAGGAGATTTGGGCAGATTTTGGAGTTAGCATATTGATTGGTTGTTATTGCTTAACACGATAATGGGGTGTTTCATTCTGCTCCTTTATGCTGTGGATGAGCATAAGAACTATAGGTTATATCATACATAGCATCATATGATTTTTAAAACAATTTTCATTTACTTATTTCAATTTTAATTACATTTTTTTTTTTATTTTTTTTTTAACGACCATAACTACATTTTGTCAGTGCCCATGTTTTTTTTCTTCTCTATGACTATTAAAATCATGCAGTGGATTTATATTTTTCTCTTATTACATTATTATATTTATTATTATTAATATTATTATTTACATTACATACATTAATACATTATTTCAGTTTAATACTATAATTTCATCAATGCAATTTTTTTTTAATTTCTTCCATATAATTTTATCAGTTCCCTTGTTTTTTAAATGACTATCAAATGCATGCAGTGAATTTATATTTTTCTCTTATTACAATATATTATTTATTTATTTATATATTTTTAATTATTACATATTACTATTTTATTTTATTTATTTTTATTCTAAAAATTTTCTATCCCACCAGTTTCGTCAGTGCCCATTTTATTTTATTTTATTTTATTTATTATTTTATTTATTTTAATATTATTTTAATAATTTTTTCTATCATATAATTTATCAATGTTTTTTTTTAAATGACTATCAAATGCATGCATATTTTTTATATTATTTTATTTTATTTTTTAATTTAATTTAATTTAATTTTTTCTACCATGTAGTTTTATCAGTGCCCATGTTTTTTTTTTTTTAATGACTGTCCAAAGCATGCAGTAATTTTTTTCTCTTATTACATTATATTATTTATAAATTTAATACATTATTTTATTCAGTTATTAAATTTTTAACAATTACATATTACATTTTTTTTTTTACCATATCAGTTTTGTCATTGCCCATTTTATTTTATTTTATTTTATTTTACTTTTTTTTAATGACTATCATGCATTAAATTGATATTTTTCTCTATTTTATTTTATTTCTACCAAGTGCCCAGTTAAAAAAAAAAATCATGTTCTGATTAAAATCATGTGTCTGAAAAAAAAATGCTGGATGGATTTGTATTTATCCAATTTAATATTTGTGTATTTTGTGTATTAATAAAAATATTATTGTAATGATTATCATTGTTATTAATTATTTATTTTTTATTGTTTTTCTTTTTTTCCAATACTTGTGACAAGATGGATACATATGATGCATATCATGCATACATATGATTTATTTATTTTTGTTTTTTGAAGATCCCTTCAATCAGACGTGCATCTATAATGCTCCCTACGTGAACAGCTCACTAGTTTGTGGAACACAGTCTTAGTATTCTGATTCAAGGGGATCATAAGCTGTATTTTTGCTCACAGTTTTTTATTTTTACAGTGTCTTACCTTCTTGTCAGGTTTTATGTTTTCCAAGGTAACATTTGCCTCAAGTGAAACTTGAAATGTTTTTGTCAACATCTTACTACCCATTTTCTCTTTCAAATATATACAGCTGATCATAACTCTCTAGTAGAGTGTTTTGTAAAACCATAACCTCTCCCCTCACAAACTGTAAAATATTCATGGTGAGACTGCAGCAAAGTCAATGAGTGTTCAATCAGTGCGTTCCCCTCAGCCGAGCCCCCAGTGTGCCGCCTGTGATTTATTGCTGAATTAACACACTGAAGTCTTCCATTTCTCTGTGTTGCTTTCGTGCTCTAGGGCGGCACATCAGACAAACGCTCATGTTTAGATGACCAAGGCCAGCGGGCTCCTCTCGGGGGGACATCACACCAGCTTTGAGAAGATGATCATGTTGAACACTTGTTGTGGTGATTATGATTATGGTGTGCTGTTATTTTTATGCTGCAATCTAAACTTTAGGCACTGGAATTACAATTGCAAAGAAGTCTATTCTCAAGCAGGTTTCCTCTACACATCTACCAGTAGTTGGAAGCTCTGCCCCAAACTGGTTAAACCCGATGCCATATGTCAAACCCAATGGGGCAAGATCTGGATTTTGTACATCAGTTAACCCCCTATATGCCATAACTACAGAATATCTGTCAAGAGAAATGCCTTTTTTTTTTTTTTTTTTTTTTTTTTTTTTTTTTTTTTTTTGCATCGACGACTATTAATAAGTAGTATTTTGATGAAAACTGTTTGCATGCAACATATAAACTATGTTATATTACTTATTATATTAATTATATCAGTTTCATCAGTGCCCATGTTTTTGGGCATATATATATTATTATTTACCATTTTTTTTCCTGTCTGATTCTAGTAACAATACAGAGGATGCATATTTGTCCCTGTTCATATTATATTATATTATATTATATTATATTATATTATATTATATATTTTCACATTTTAATTACTTTAAAATATTTTTTTATAAAACCTATAATTTTTTTTATCGACGACTAAAAAGTAGTATTTTGATGAAAACTGTTTGCATGCAACATATAAACTATATTATATTACTTATTATATTAATTCTATCAGTTTCATCAGTGCCCATGTTTTTGTGTGACTTTTAAAAATATATATTATATTATATTATATTATATTATATTACATTATATTATATTATATTACATTATATTTTTAATCAATTTTTAATTTATTACTTTAGAATATTTTTATAATATATAATAGATATAATATATTTATATATATGTAATATATAAAGAATTATATATTTTGTTATTTCCCTTTTTTTTCTGCATGATTCTAGTAACAGTGCAGAGGATGCATATTTGTCCCTGTTCATATTATATTATATTATATTATATTATATTTTTAATCAATTTTTAATTTATTACTTTAGAATATTTCTATAATATATAATAGATATAATATATTTATATATATAATATATAATATATATAGAATTATATATTTTATTATTTCCCATTTTTTTTCTGCATGATTCTAGTAGCAATGCATATATTATATAATATAATATTATATTATATTAAATTACATTATTTTCGTTTGATCAATGTCAATATGTGTCTGTGAAAAAATAAAATAAAATAAATAAATAAATATTGTTTTATATAAAATATATCTTTCAATATTTAGTTTAATAAATAATTTAATATAGATAATTTAATATATATTTAATATATTTGATCAATGCATAATAATAATAATAATGCATTATAATAATAATTAACTTTAATTTAATTTTTAGGTTTTTCTACCAAACCAATTTTATCAGTGCCCATTTTTGTTGTATGACTAAAAGCATGAATTTATATATTTCTTATGTCCCTCTATGATATTATAGTATATGATTATGAGTTTAAAATTTTTTTTTTTTTTTTGGTAATTATTATTATTTTTTTTTTTGGTAATTATTTTTACAATGTGGACATTATACATTAACTGTAATTGTTTTTAAATGTATGGCTCCTAAGATAATGAAGTGGGTTGAATTAGTCTTCATGTGCCATCTTTTATGTGCATGATTTTGTGGTGCCATAAGATGTTTTCGTGTGGCTCCTGAGTGATTAGTCACATGGCATTTACGGCTCAAGTGATTGGCTTAACAACTTCCCTGCCCAGAACTGAGTGGCCATGAGCAAAGATGGCAGATTTCAAATTACATACATCCTTCCCGGTGCCAGCTGAACGTCTGCCAGACAGCTAAACGGATGCGTCCTCCAGGTAAGATAGACCTCCTTGGCTAAAAACAACAGCAACAAACAAATTACACACTTGACTTTAAAAATGGCCGTAGCTGTGAAATTACAAACATTTCAGAAAAACAATCTTTGCTGTCAGTGTTTATATTTTCTGCAGCAATTTCGGATATAGTGCAGCTCAACATTTCTTTGGTCAGAAAGAAACGTCATGAAGAGATGCTCAACGACCTTTGCAAGCCGATAGAGGTACGAGATCAGTGCTTCCAGATGGGTAGAAATGGACGGAGCACCTTGGCGGTTAACAGACTAAATTGGAAGGACTGTAAGAGGGACTTGCCTGGAATTCAGAAAGCGGCGCGGATCAGACGAGGTGAGAGTGGCTAGTTATTAAATTGGCCAGCAGGCAGAACGTGGGGGCAGACGAGACCTCGCAAAGTGCATCGCTAATGAGTTTCTGTAATGCTCCCTCTCATCTTTGAACCAGACCTTCAGATGGAGCCTATTGTTGGCAGGGAGGCCAATGCAGATTGTTAGCAGAGGCTGAACCTCCAGCCCAGCTTCCCTGGATAACTCCCTCTCTCTCTCTCTTAATCTATGCTAATGAAGCGGAAATCAAAGCCTGAAATGTCCAAGTAGCACGCATCCTACCTTAGTCATGTTCAAAGCTGTATTAAAGATGACAGAAACGAGTCTGGAGCATTCTTTCACCGCGTTATGTAGCCCACAGGGGACCTGTGTTTAACTTCTCAGACAAGCATGTTGGGGTTGTAACATGAATGATGCAGACACTCACATGATGTCTATGTGGGTAGATGTTTTTAGTGCCGTTTCTTGACATACTTGCACATTCGTTTGCAGTCAGTTTTAGGGAAAGCAATGGGTTACAGTGTTACATTAGTCATTATAAAATGAAACAAGTTCCGTAGAAAAGACACTCTTGGTTACTTTTGTGCCACATTCTCTTACTGTTCGTCTGACTGTGGTGTTGAGGTGTTATGCTTAGCTTGCAGATATTTTTCACATTAGAAATGATTTTTCATGCTGTGTGCACTAGTTTTACCCTCAGACATGTTTGCTTGTAATAGTATAAAGGCTGTACCATGAAATTACATTGTCAAGGTTTTTTCATTACTTTCATTACTATTTTTATTTTATTATTTTTGTTTCTGTCATACTGAAATATTATCAGTACCCAGATTTTCCCTGTATATTATATCATATTATATTATATTAGCTTTATATATCTTTATATTAGCTTTTATATTCTGTTGTGCTATAATTTTATATTGTTTGTGTATGACTCTTAAGCATGCAAATTTATATTTGTCCTTTCTAGCTAAAATGAGCTAATCTAATCTAATCTTTATTTTATTTCCTTTTTTTTTAAAACTATATTCTATAATTTTTTCAGTGCTCTTTTATTTTACTCCTAAAAGCATGCAGGATTTATATTTTTCATATAATATAATATAATATAATATAATATAATATAATATAATATAATATAGTATAATATAATATAGTATAATATATATTTTTTGACTATATACTATAATTTTGTCAGTGCTTTTTTATTTTACTCCTAAAAGCATGCAGGATTTAATTTTTTTCCTTTTCTATATAATATAATATAATATAATATAATATAATATAATATAATATAATATAATATAATATAATATAATATAATTTGAATTACTTTTTTGTGTACTATACTATGATTTTATAAGGGCCTATTTTTCTGTTTGATTCTTAAAAACTTGCAGGATTTATTTTTTTCCCCCTTTCTATATTATATATTACTTACATATGCTATAATAAATAATATATTATTTTAATGTTGTTTTTTATTATAGTATAATTTCATCAGGATTTTTTCTATTCTATTCTATTCTATTCTATTCTATTCTATTCTATTCTATTCTATTCTAAAACTTTATTTTAATTCAACATTTTTTTTTTCTATAGTACTATAATTTTATATGTTTTGTGTATGACTCTTAAAAGCATGCAGGATTTATATCTTTCCCTTTCTATATTATATATTATTTATATACTATACTATACTATACTTTACTATACCGTTTATTTTTTACTTCCTTTTTAAATTATATACTATAATTTTTTTATCAGTGCTCTTTTTTTTTTTTTTTTTTTTTTTTTTGACTCTTACAAGCATGCAGGATTTATGCTTTCCTCCTTTCTCTACTATATAAACCCTTAAAATCATGCAGTGGATTCATATATTTCCCTCTCTATATTATATATTACTAAGATTATAGTATTACATCATTACATTTATTAATATAATTAATTATGTTACACTTTGTAGAAAGTAACATGCAGTTAGATTTGTGCTACATTTTCTCACTCTTGGCCTGAGACTCTCTCTGCTCCAGAATTGAGGTGTTATGCTTAGCTTGCAGATGTTTTTGCACATCCGAAGTGGTATTTTTTGCTGTGCACGAGTCTTTACCTCCAGACATGTTTGCATGCAATCGTATATAGGCTGTACCATGAAATTGCATTGGCAAAGTTCATAGCGGCCGTACCTCGGGCTCCAGGGCAGAGCAAATCCCCCATCACTCTGATGCAACCCCTAAATTCTGCCATTTTGTTCGCTACAAATAACAAGTATAACCCGATTCCATTAAAGTGCTCGGATTTATTTTTGCTTACCAGCAGTATTTTGACGTTTCTAAAACATAAATCTCATGGCGAGCCGAAAGAAGTCTTTGTCCCGCTGTGCATGTCTCTCACTCTGTAGAAATATAATACTCATCTTGCTCTCGCATACTAAAAAGCGTTTTCGTGCACGCCTTAAAATACACCCCTATTAATCCCAACACGAGGAAGAGAAAGGTTTTCAATCGCATCAATCAGAAAATGCATGTTATGGTGCAAATTTAACAAGCGATGCTTGAAAAACACAATCTGATTGCATAACACGTTGCTTCCAACACTGCTCGTTTATATATCTAATTTCAGTTGTATTGATATGAAACAAACGCTTTGACAGCGAGCCAGATTTTCAGTGAGTAGCAGCTTTGCTGGCCTCCACCAAATCAATGGACAGATGGGTTGCTCTAGAAATAAATCATAGAAAAGCAGCATGCTTTGCATTCATGACCATGTATCATAGATGTTATTGCAGTGGTGCTGCTGCAGTGTGTGGGCTAATGCTTGGCAGGAGTGTAAGTTGCACGGGACACGCTGTGTTCAGTGGATCAGAATGTAAAGAAATGGATCAGTCTTGGTTTTCCCAGCTGATTTAAAACAACTATAACTCAAAAGGTGTTTTCCACCTGCTTTTGGCACTAGAGTTGTATGTGTCTTGGGTTCACAGTGTGCTCATGTCATGCAATATGTATCGATGTACCACAACGACAGCTCTGGATATTGCTGTACAACTTATTGTACTGTGTGTGATTTTTCTCTAAGAACACGTCCTGGGCTCAACAGAGCGCAACAGTAGGCATGTTGCTCCATCCTGTATACAGTTTCAGTTCCTATTGACTTTCATTGTGCGGACAACAAATATAATGGAAGTCAATAGGAACTGTTTGGTTACCAACATTTTTTAAAATGTAAACCTTTTGTGTTCCATAGAAGAAAAACTCATGAGAGTGAATAAATCTCTTTAAGAAAAAGTTCACCAAAAATGAAAAATTGCTAAACATTTACTCACCCTCAGGCAATCCAAAATGTAGATGAGTTTGTTTCTTCATGGCAACAGATTTGGAGAAACATAGTATCGTTTGCTCACCAATGGATCCTCTGCAGTGAATGGGTGTTTCTACATGTTTGTAGAAACAATTCCATCATTAAAGTGTTTTAACTTAAAACCATTGCTTCTGGCCAAAATATGAGTCCATAATCCATACTGATGTCATAGCACAATACATTTTTACTTATAGGATTAGTTCACTTCCAGAATAAAAAATTGAAAAGAAACTAAGGTTTTTGAGTAAAACATTCTAAGATTTTTCTCCATATAGTGGACTTCAATGGGAGCCAGTGGGCTGAAGGTCCAAATTGCAGTTTTAATGCAGCTTCAAAGGGCTCTACACAATCTCAGATAAAGAATAAGGGTCTTATCTAGCAAAACAATCATTCTCTAAAAAAAAAAAAAAATGCAGATTTATGTACTTTTTCACCACAAATGCTCATCTTGCACTAGCTTAACTTCATGCATTACAGTCACTGTGACCGCATGACGTAGGCAGAAGTACCGACCTAGTGTTTACAAGAGAACGTGTAAAGAAAGTCAAACGCCCTTTACAAGAATACCAGTCATTTTCCTAAAAAAATAAATAAAAATGCATATACTTTTTTCACCACAAATGCTCATCTTGCACTAGCTCAACTTAATGCATCGCGTAGTCACATTGGAAAGATTGCTTGTGACGTAGGTGGAAGTACCGACTTAGAGTTTACAAAGCGAACGTGCAAAGAAAGTCAAATTTCCTTTACAAAAAACAGACAAAGAATACGGGTCTTATCTAACAAAACGATTGGTCATTTTCTAAATAAAAAAAAAAAATGAAAATAAAAATTTCTATACTTTTTCACCACAAATGCTCATCTTGCACTAGTTTGACTTCATGCATTATGTAGTCACATTGGAAAGGTTATGTGTGACATAGTCGGAAGTACTGACCTAGTGTTTCCAAAGCGAATGTGCAAAGATAGTCAAATACACTTTACAAAAAACAGACGAAGAATAAGGATCTTATCTAGCAAAACGATCGGCCATTTTCTAAAAAAAAAAAAAAAAAAATAAAAACATATATATACTTTTTATTTTTATTTTATTTTTTTTTTTTACCACAAATAGTCATCTTGCACTAGCTCAACTTCATTCAATTATGTAGTCACGTTGGAAAGGTCACATGTGACATAGGCGGAAGTACCGACCTAGTGTTTACAAAGCGAACATGCAAAGAAAGTCAAATGCCCTTTACAAAAAACAGACTAAGAATAAGGGTCTTATCTAGCAAAATGACTGGTCATTTTCCTTAAAAATAAAAATAATAAAATAAAAATGCATATACATTTTCACCACATATGCTCATCTTGCACTAGCTTGACTTCAAGCATTATGTAGTCACGTTGGAAAGGTCACATGTGACGTAGGCGGAAGTACCGACCTAGTGTTTACAAAGCGAACGTGCAAAAAAAGACACTCTTTACAAAAAAGGTAAAGGTTTTGAAGTTGGAGGAGTTTTTCACTCTACCCTCCATTTTGAAGTGAAGTTGTGGATGCAAAACTAGTGGAAGACAAGAATTTGTGTTTGTTAAAATATGATATATTTGTACTTTTTTTTTTTTTTTTTTTTGGAAATGACTGATCGTTTTGCTAAATAAGACCCTTATTCCTTAGCTGGGATCATGTAGAGCCCTTTGAAGCTGCATTGAAAATGCAGTTTGGACCTTTAACCCGTTGGCTCCCACTGAAGCTCACTATATGGAGACAAATCCTGGAATATTTTCCTCAAAAAACGTAATTTTTTTTGAATGAAGACAGAAAGACATGAACATTTTGGATGACATGGGAGCGAAATTTTTATTCTGGAAGTGGACTAATCCTTTAAATCAAACGTTTAATCTTTAAACTTGTTGCTAGGTCAAGCCATTGGTTCTCAGTTGGCTCATAACTGATCGCAATACACACATTTTAAAAATACAGAGCACAAAGGAGCAACTAATTAGAAGGCTAAGTCATATGGATAATTTTATGGTGCTTTTTGTCCTTTTTTAAAACTTGACAGTCACTTTAGTAGTGGTTAGACAGTCTCCTTTTGTCTTCTACATTAAGTATCATCATTCTTTGATATTTTAGGATGAGTAAATGAGGGTGAGTTTACGGGTGAACTATTCCTTTAATAGCACCTTCTGCAGTCTATAGTGTGGAATAATTAATTCAGCACCATGGACAGCTCTTGACTGACCTCTATATGTGTTCACACTGTTGATGCTTTCAAGCCCTGCTATAGAAAACATCTTCAATTTGTATATATTACGAGTCTCTATCTTTCTGATTACTATAATCTTTAGCTGTCAACAAATATTTTCCAAAGAAACCCAAGCTCTCAGGCATCCTTATCTGAATGTTTGCATGTAAATGCATGCGTGTGCCTGTATTAGGTTTATCAGAGAGACAGAGAGAAAGAGAGAGAGTAAGAGAGGTTTACTGTCTCTCTCTGTGTGTGTGTGTGTGTGTGTGTGTGTTAAGAGTGCTGTATGGAACAGAAGTGGTCCTAACCTACAGATGGCGGAAGACTCCCTCTAAAATCCCATCTTTGATTAAATGTACCTTAGGGGGGGCTATACATAGATAAATTGGATGCTCTCCCACTTTTAATGAAGTGCTGGAATAGACTGATTATGATAATACAACACAAACCTAATGCATAGGTTTTAGTTGATGTTAAATATATAAACATGCAACTTAGTGCATACATGCAATGTTTAATGACAAAGCACTTTTTCTGCATGCATTTATTAGGAAAAGGCAATGCCTTTCGCTTGGTGTAATGCAAACATTTTCAGCAGTAATGCATGCACCTTTGACAACCACTTGAAAAATCTATTCTATATATGTAATAAATAATGACAGTGCACGCGTTTACGCGTTTTAACTATGTCAGTAGTTAAGTAACATTTGCTAACTATTTTGAAATGCAATTGCATTCGTTCTGCGTTGTGTGCAATGTTCGCTACATTATTGCTTTGAATGCATGCATCTGGCTGATGCGTTGCCAACAATTAAAGCGCGTATTTGGCGATCCATTTTATGTTTGAAATACATTATACACTGCATATAGTGATCAATGACGATGCACTGATGTCGTCGATTGCATGCATTCACTTTTTAAAACGACGTTGCTACATTTGGCAACGTTTAAAACAGTAACCCGCGTGAATTTGGCAACTCTTTGTGAAATGCAACGTGCATGCGAATGCATGCGTTCATTAGAGATGCATTGAAAGCAGCATGCGCTGCTCTGTAAGTGAGGAGAGTCATATGAGGAGTACAGAGAATACTTTGTGCCCCTGTTGGCGAGATGGTTGAGTCCTCGTCAAGGTTGCTGCTGTTGGTCTCCTCATACATCCAGCGCTGACTGACTCCAGCGATCAGTCTCCTCTCCAGCGCGAGGAATATCCGTTTCTGCCGGACACTTGAGACTATGAAAGCAGCTGATAATGAGGGATGGCGAGGATTTCTAGTGCTTTCACATAGAGGATGTATCAGATGCGCTCACGCTACCACGATGACGATTAAAACTGGATTTATCATTGGGAATATAGTGTTCTGCTGTATACTGTCGTGTGTGCAGGGTAAGAGCTGCTGCTGTCGGTGGGTTTGTGAGACTGTGAGGGGCTGCAGGTGTCTGGATGAGATGGGAAAACGCAAAAACATAGGCAGGAGTTTACAGAGCCTCAGTTGTGTCTGTATAATGCTTAACATACGTGTGTTCACATGCATCCGTAACTATCATAGTCGAAAAGCATTTTTATGCGTCCACTAGTCGATTCCATTATCACAGGACATTTTTTTTTTTGGATAAATTTTTTCATTTCGTCCTGTTTCAAGACGTTCACATATCACATATGTTCTCATTAGATCCTCAGTTCTCATTGTACAGATACTGTATGGAAGTGAGTAAAAGTAATGTTAACATTGAAGTCTATCTATCTATCTATCTATCTATCTATCTATCTATCTATCTATCTATCTATCTATCTATCTGTCTACAATGTAGCTATGGAAGTGCACAACACTGCTTAAAATCTCTCTCTCTCTCTCTCTCTCTCTCTCTCTCTCTGTCTTTCTCTCGTCTCTCGATCTCTATACATTGTAGCATTGCTAATATTTCTGTTGTGCGTTTCATTTTGAAATCTAAAGAAAATGTGTAGATAACAAGGCAATATGTAATATATTTTACAGCAAAAAATATATATAAAATGAACACATTGAAAGCAGCGTTAATTTATATAATTTATGGACTAATTTAACATAATTTATGCTGAAAGGGGCTTTCCCCTTGTTAGAATTTATTTACAGGTTGTTTTTCTTCTAAACTTGTAATCAAGGCATTTAATGTTGCATGTGGCCTTTCACATGATATTATTATTGATAAATTTTACAGTAACATTTCAATAGCTTAAATAGCGTGGTATATTGATATTATACAATTTAACGACATGTACCTGCAAATTATATACCAGAAAGCCATCTCATAATACTTCCAACAGTGCCATATGTATATATATTTCAATAACATTTAAGCTTTTTAGAGCGTAGAGAAAGAGAGCTTGATAACAGTATGCAGTCAAAGTAGGTAGATGGATGGATTGATGGACACAGACATAGGTGGACAGATTTATCACACAGCTTTCTTTGATTTCAAGTTTTTTCTTTTTTTTATTGTAATGCAGTTGTTGCATTTGCACCTTCAAATGCTTCATTTGACAAGCTGTTGACTCTGAAAACTCTTTTTTTTCTGCCGGTTCTCTCTAGCACTGTATGATATGACCGGTCTTATTAATCTTTTTAATGAAGTGCACAGTTCAGGATTTCTGCAGGGCTTTGCTTTAATGAAAAGCACAGGTTGCATGGGTCTTGTAGTACTGGACAGCAGGCATGATTGATTGGTGTTCGTATGTTTATGCATTAGATTTATAACCGGCAGACTAAGCTCACAGAGCGACACAGAAATAGCTCATAACTGCCCACCAGAACCGTCTGTCACGTATAGTAGCTCGTAGGGTAAAAGTAGTGACTCGTGAAGAATAAATAATCCATCTGAGGTAGCTGCCGGTGTGTTGTGAATGAACTAACAAGCAGATCTGTTGATTGATCAGTTTATTATACTGCAGCTCTGCATGGTTTGAAAACTAAAATCCATCTTTTTGGAGTTGCATTTTACGTGACTCGAAGCTGACTCGATGAGTAAAAATCCCCCACGTTACTGTTTAAAAGCATTTTTACTTTCAACAAACACCTTTAAACTCATGCAGTGTTCACTCGCATGCGCTAGTGCTTAGTGACTCAGTCTAATGGAAATCTAATGGAAATTATAGAATGAAGTTGCGCTGCCGCAGCACGACATTAACCTCCCTCATATTCATTTTTAGCATTCTTGTGTACGTGTACCAAACAACAGTGATCATTGTGCATACTAAAGTCCTCATTACATTTCCCTCCCGGTGTAGGTAAATGTCATAGCGTATTGGGATTGAAATGCCGTTGGACAGAAAGCATGATTACTGTAGTTCAGCTCTGAGATCTAGTCAATTCATCATGATGTCACGTTGGTAAATAATGGGCCCTTTTTTCCTGAATGCAAATATTTAGTGGCTTTCTTCTATCAACAGCGCTCCAGTGATGAGACAAGGCCGCGGGTATTGCAGTCGTGGCTTTGAAGTTATTTCTCATATAATGTCCTTGGCCAAACAAACAGCGCTGCACTGCCTTCAAGGCTCTCTTGATGCATTTTTAATAAGAGGCGCACCGAAAATTGGGCAGTGTGTAAGATGGGAAGGCCAATGAAATAATTTTTCATCTCATTTGAGATTATTGATCTAGGTCCCACTCCGCTGGTCGTGGCATAGATGGTCTGGGGAGGTTTTGAGTTTGCGAATCCGCATGGTGCTTTCATTCGCTCAGCTGGAGGATGTCCTTGATCTATAGTGCTTGGCTTTGTTGTCCAAAATAACAGTTTGGGTATCGGAAATAGTTCAGGCATTGTTTACTTGCCCTCATTCTGATTTTTTCACACTAAAGAGGATTTTTTTTTGAGGAATCTTAAAGCAAGTCTAGTCTGGAGACAGTTTGTAATAATCAAACCACTGTAAATATAGAACAAAAACGCTTTTTTCTGTGGCAAAGATCTCAAATCCCATTGTTGTGCCAGGTTACCAACACTGGGTCTTTAAATCATTGTTAAAATGATTTTTTCAAGTTTTTCAAAGTCAAATCTTTTTTGCAAGATAATACTATTTCAGTCTTTCTACGTTTAACTCAACGTGTTACTTGCAGTTTCTTTTTACTTGTGAAAATTACTAGCAATTTCTAAGAGAAAATTGTTTCTGCACCAAATTTCTTACCGTGACTGGGAATATTTAGTCTATGTCTCACAAAACTATAGTATGACTTTAGAAAACTACCTAAACTACTACCTTTTTAAATTTTGACAGCTGTGGTCACTATGAACGATAAAACCGATAGTTTACAGATTTGAAACAACAAGAGGATGAGTCAAAACTCTCTTTTTTGTCTGAATTGTTCTATTAAATCTGCATGGTTATTTCATTTGCTCAGTTGAAGGATATCCTTGATCTCTAGTGATTGGCTTTGTTGTCCAAAATGAGCAGACAGCTTAAAATTTGGCCAGTTCAGTCATGGTTTACTCGCCCTCATTCTGCTTTTTTCACACCAAAGGGGATTTTTTTGAAGAATTTTTAAGCAAGTCTAGTCTGAGGGCAGTAATGACCAAACAACCATAAATATAGAACAAAACCAATTTTTGTTTCCTGACAGAGATCTCAAATCCCATTCACATTGGTTTCAGATTCAAAAAAGGCACGTTATACCAAGTTTGGCTTTCTTGACACCAAACCAAAATTGGGTCTTTAAATCATTTTTTATTCTTTATTGGAGAGATTATTGGAGTGTGTTTTGTTGGATAATACTATTTCAGTTCTACTTGCAGTTTCTTTGTGACTTGTGAAAATTACTAGCAATTTCTAAGAGAAAACTGCTTTTGCACCAAATTCCTTACAGTGATTGGGAATATTTGGTCTTTGTCTCACAAAACTATTGTATGACTTTAGAAAACTCACTACTTTTATGGTACCTTTTTAAAGTTTGACAGCTGTGGTCACTATAAAACTGATAGTTTACCGGGTTGAAACAACAAGAGGATCAGTCAAAACTCTCATTTTTTTCAGAATTATTATCTAAATCTGCGTGGTTATTTCATTTGCTCAGTTGAAGTGTGTCCTTGGCTTTGTTGTCCAAAATGAGCAGAAAGCTTAAAATTTGGGTAGTTCCTTCATTGTTTACTTGACTTGCTTTTTTCACAACAAAGGGGATTTTTTTTTTTTTTTTTTTTTTGAGGAATCTTTAAGCAAGTCTAGACTAAGGACAGTTTGTAATGACAAAACAACCATAAATATAGAACAAAATCAATTTTAGTTTCCTGGCAAAAATCTCAAATCCCATTCACATTGGTTTCAGATTCAATAAAGGCACGTTATACCAGGTTTGGCCTTCTTGACACCAAACCAACATTAGGTCTTTAAATCATTGATTTTATTGGAGAGATTATTGGAGTATTAGTTATTGTTTCAGTCTTATTTGCAGTTTCTTTGTTACTTGTGAAAATTACTAGCAATGTCTGAGTGAAAATTGTTTTTACACCAAATCCCTTTCAGCGCGTGGGAAGATTTGGTCTTTGTCTCACAAAACTATTGTATGACTTTAGAAAACGAACTGTTTTGTGGTTCCTTTGACAGCTGTGGTCGCTATGAACGATAAAAGTGATTGTTTACAGGTTTGAAACAACAACAGGATGAGTCAAAACTCTCGTTTTGTCTGAATTATTTTTTTTAAATCTACATGGTTATTCCATTGGCTCAGTTGAAGGATGTCCTTGATCTCTAGTGATTGGCTTTATTGTCTAATGAGCAGAGAGCTTAAAATTTAGGTAGTTTGGTCATGTTTACTCACCGTCATTCTGCTTTTTTCACACCAAAGGGGATTTTTTTGAAGAATCTTTAAGCAAGTCTAGTCTGAGGACAGCTTGTAATGACCAAAAAAACCCACTTTTGTTCTCTGGCACAGATCACAAATCCCATTCACATTGGTTTCAGATTCAAAAATGGCATGTTATACCAGGTCTGACTCAATGCCAAACCAACATTGGGTCTTTACAACATTGTTTTTTTTTTTTTTCAAAGTTTTTTTGAGAGATAACTGGTGTATGTTTTGTAAGATAATACTATTTCAGCCTTCCTACATTTAATTCAACGTGTTACTTTTAGTTTCTTTGTTACTTGTGTAAATTACTAGCAATTTATGAGTGAAAATTGTTTCTACACCAAGTTCCTTTCAGCGCATGGGAAGATTTGGTCTTTGTCTCACAGAACTATTGTGTGACTGTAGAAGACGAACTACTTTTGTTGTTCCTTTAACAGCTGTGGTCACTATGAACCATAAAACTGTTAGTTTACAGGTTTGGAACAACAAGAGGATGAGTCAAAACTCTCATTTTGTCTGAATTATTCTTTTAAATCTCCACGGGTATTTCATTTTTTCAGATGAAGGATTTCCTTGATCTCTAGTGATTGGCTTTGTTGTCCAAAATGAGCAAAAAGCTTAAAATTTGGCCAGTTCAGTCATGGTTTACTTGCCCTTATTCTGCTTTTTTCACACCAAAGTATTTTTTTTTTGAGGAATCTTTAAGCAAGTCTAGTCTGAGGGCAGTTTGTAATGACAAAACAACCATACCAGGTTTGGCTTTCTTGACACCAAACCAACATTGGGTCTTTAAATCATTTAATTTATTTATCTCTAGTGATTGGCTTTGTTGTCCAAAATGAGCAGAAAGTTTAAAATTGGGGTAGTTCCTTCATTGTTTACTTGACCTGCTTTTTTCACACCAAAGATGATTTTTTAAAAAAAATCTTTAAGCAAGTCTAGTCTGAGGACAGTTTGTAATGACAAAACAACCATAAATATAGAACAAAACCAATTTTTGTTTCCTGGGAAAGATCTTAAATCCCATTCACACTGGTTTCAGATATAAAAATTGCATGTTATACCAGGTTTAGCTTTCTTGACACCAAACCAACACTGGGTCTTTAAATCATTGATTTTCTTGGAGAGAGTTTTGTTGAATAATACTATTTCAGTCTTACTTGCAGTTTGTTTGTTACTTGTTAAAATTACTAGCAATTTCTAAGAGAACATAGTTTCTGCACCAAATTCCTTACAGTGATTGAGTATATTTGGTCTTTGTCTCACAAAACTATTGTATGACTTTAGAAAACAGACTACTTTTATGGTACATTTTTAAAGTTTGACAGCTGTGGTCACTATGAACGATAAAACCTACATGGTTATTTCATTTGCTCAGTTGAAGGATGTCCTTGATCTCTAGTGGTTGGCTTTATTGTCTAATGAGCAGACAGATTAAAATTTAGGTAGTTCAGTCATGTTTACTCACCCTCATTCTGCTTTTTTTACACCAAAGGGGATTTTTGAAGGATCTTTAAGCAAGTCTAGTCTGAGAACAGCTTGTACTGTCCAAAACACCATAAATATAGAACAAAACCCACTTTTGTTCTCTGGCACAGATCTCAAATCCCATTCACACTGGTTTCAGATCCAAAAATGGCGCCAGGTTTGACTTACTTGATGCCAAACCAACACTGGGTCTTTAAAACATTGATTTTTATTTTTTATTTTTAAAGTTTATTGGTGTATGTTTTGAGATAATACCATTTCAGTCTTTCTACATTTAATTTCAATGTGTTACTTGCAGTTTCTTTGTTACTTATGAAAATGACTAGCAATTTCTAAATGAAAATTGTTTCTACACCAAATTCCTTTCAGCGCATGGGAAGATTTGGTCTTTGTCTCACAAAACTATTGTATGACTTTAGAAAACAGACTATTTTTGTGGTTCCTTTAACAGCTTTGGTCACTATGAACGATAAAACTGTTAGTTTACAGGTTTGAAACAACAAGAAGATCAGTCAAAACTCTCATTTTGTCTGAATTATTCTTTTAAATCTCCACGGTTATTTCATTTTCTCAGTTGAAGGATTTCCTTGATCTCTAGTGATTGGCTTTATTGTCCAAAATGTTTTGTAACCAAGTTAGATTTTTTATTTTTTTTTTTTTTCTTCAAACAAGTCTAGTCCGAGGACAGTTCATTTTGACCAAAAACTGTTTTTGATAAAGAACTCAAATCCTATTCATGCCAGATTTGACTTTCTTGACGCTAAACCAACCTTGCTTCTCAAAACCACTGTAAAACTGATTTGAATTAGTTTATTGGAGAGATTTTTGTAGTACATTCAGTCTTTCTACTTCAAAATGTCATGCTTTTTTCAATGCTACTTTGTAATTAGTTTCTTTAGTTTCTTCAGTTTCTTTGTAATTATTTGTGGAATTTTCTAGCAATGTTTTTTTTAAGTGCATGGGAAGATTTTGACTTGAAAACTGTTGTGTGTATTCAGAAAACTTGCAATGTTATGCACAAGTCATATGAACTACGTTTTGAAGCTTGACATCTCTGGTCACTATAAACTGTAAAAACTAATAGTGTTGGCTATTTAGTTTTCTATCTTTTCTATTGGCCAGCTCGTATATGCATTAGATGCTGTTATTATTTTCTAGCATGCATCTGAAGAATACTTACCCATTGAATAGCGATGGAGGATGGGATGTTGTTCTGATGTTATATGTGTTCAGTATCTGCAGTGAATTAATTACGTGTTCAGATGCAAACTGGAGTTTATTTTCAGCAGAAGCACAAGATGCTGTAGTATTTGAGAGTCCATTATGTAGTTACTATAAATGAATGCTTAGCATGAGCTTACTTCAATAACTTAATTGATCTCTTTAAGAACAGCCTCAGAGGAAAACAATTCTGCATGTTTTTTTGTATAACTCAGGAGACCTAATTGAGCTCTCAAGTATCGAACATGTCTCATATTTGTCTCCTAGAATTTCTTAGAAGTAAAAGCATAGAGCTACTGTATAAATGGATGTGAATAGCAGTTCAGATCAATTGGTTTTAGAGAAATTTGAGGAAAAATGTTTGAATTCAGAGATGTTTGGTTTCAGAGATATCTGACTTGTTTCCAGGCTTTTGTATCTGGACAAATACTAACAGTTTGAGAGGTTGTTGAAGTCTTAGAATTACGTTTAGCTTTTTGAAATAGTTGTATTTGAAGAATATTTCAAAGACTAAACTTTGAATATTTTTTTTTTGTTGAAGATGACATTGTATTACTTTCAGACGTTTCAGTGAGTTTTTAATGAAAGTTTTAGCAATATTACGGTTTTGTTTCTCCACAATATCAGATTTAAGTAACAGCGTGTCGCCTTCAGCAAAAGAGCCAATATGAAACTCTTTTCTTCTTGATCCTGATAACCTTTATTCAACACCACTCTCGAGCTGAAATGCTGTGAAGATCACGTTTAAAAAACAGCATGACCCCTGAGTGGAATAGGGCAGGAAGCAGCTAGGAAATTAATTTAATCAGTCAAGCAGATGACGCTTTAATTGACATTGTGATCCATCATCAACCTCTCCGTCCTTATCAAAGATAATTGACTTGAAATGCTGCTCAGATGTCAAATTTGTCTTGTAGCTATCTGGATGACTTTTAATATGTGCTTAAAATATTTTGCCCAGTCATCTTTCATTTAACTAATGATGTGTTAGGGTTTCTGAAGACATGTTCACCCACTGTACACTGAGATCTGAGGGACTGGTTTTATCCTGTAACTTGATGTGAACTAGATTTTCTTGATTAGAACAAGAATAACACTGCTACCGGATAAACGCATTAATCAGTCAGTCAGTCAGTCAGTCAATCAATCAATCAATCAATCAATCAATCAATCAATCAATCAATCAGTCAGTCAGTCAGTCAGTCAGTCAGTCAGTCAATTACATTGGTTTTAAACATCAGTGTTTTCTTTCATTCATTCATTAATTTCTGATTTATTTAAAGGCATCTATGTTTTTATTTATTTAAACATCAATTTTTGGATTTTTTTGTTTAAGCATCAATAATTGTATTTATTAATTTAAACATCAGTGTTCTGATTTATATATGATATTTATTTTTTAAGCGTATCAATGTTTCATTTATTAGACATCAATATTTGGATTTGTTTAAACGTCAATGTTTTGATTTGTTAATTTTTTATTTATTTAAACATCAATGTTGGTTGTTTATTTTTAATTTAAACATATCAGTGTTTTTATTTATTTAAACATCAATGTTTTGATTATTTATTTATTTAAACATATCAGTGTTTTATTTATGAAAACATCATTTATTTAAGCATCAATAATTGTATTTATTAATTTAAACATCAATGTTTTGATCATTGTTATTTATTTATTTATTTAAACATCATACAGACACAATACAATGTTTTGGTCATTTGTTATTCATGTATTTAAACATTAGTTGTTAGTATTAGTATATATTATTAGTTTTATTTCTAACATCAATACTTGGATTTATTTATACATCAATGTTTTGATTGTTATTATTTATTTAAACATCAATGTTTTGTTTATATAAGCATCAAATGTTTGGATTTATTGTTTTATTTATTTGCTTAACATCAATATTTGAATTTATTTATTTAAACATTAGTGGATTTATTTGATATATTTATTTCTGGATGTTATTTATTTGTTATTTGTAAATATTACCTTTTTATTTTAAATTTGTGTAACTTTACTTTTTTAATTTTATTTGAGTGTGTAGCTTGAGTGAACATTTAAGCACAATTTATTTATTTATTTATTATTATTATTATTATTATTATTATTTGTATTGTATTGTATATTTTATCTGTATAGAGTTATAGAACATTTTTCAGTCATTTTTCAAATTTTTTTTTTTTTAATCATCCACTAGATGCAAGTTGTTCTGCTGCTATTGGAAAAGTCCTGTTTGCAAGTTTGCATTGACAAACCACATTTGTTTAGGTGTCATTCATGTCTTTAACATAAACCATGTGGGGAAAATCTTTAAAACAAATCCCTAATCCTAAGTATGAGTGACAGTAATAGCAATAGTGATATTGTCTATCCGCTTATTTTCCATCAGTCTCGTACCTGCGTGTTGTGCTTCCTCAAACATTTATCTACTGACATTGTTTTTCAAACGTTTAGCCTATGCGGTGCAGTCCTTTGTTTTAAGCAGCTTTCAAAAGTCTCGCTCAGTTGCGCAACCTTTCTGCTCGGTTATCAGGCGCCGCTTCACAGGATTCACCGGAGAACGGCTTGATTGACAAACACCGCTTAAGTTCATTACACAAACCGAGGCTTTTGCCTTCTCTTTGAGGAATCCCTGCTCTTGGAAAGCAGGCGTTTTTCCACCAGTCTCGCAAATCGAATAACAGATGGCAGACCGGGGCGATCGCAATTATTCACCAGCAAATCAGAAGAGCTCTCTCGTTTATTAACCAAATCAGAGCCAGCAGTAAAGTCACTGCCTATTCTAGAAAGAAAAGGGACTTGTGGTAATTGACACTGATGAAGTTTGATTAGTTGTGTCAGGTAGTTTTGCTTTAAAACTCCTGGAAAGACCTGCTGGGTAAGTTACATTCTGTGCAACGGTAAAAGCTGTATTGTTTGCGCTCGCTTCAATAATTCAGTGCTTTCAATTCTGATTACGTCATCTGCTTCTTGTCAAGCGATTGCTTTCTGTCAGAACGGATTACCTTTGATCACTGGCTTAGTGGTTGCTTTACTAAGTGAACTTAATCCACATATATTGCCTGTTTTGAATTTCTTTAAATGTCTTCGATTCAGGAAATCTTTATCAGTTAGGCATGAAGTGTAAACTGGCATATTATGATCCTTAAAGGAACAGTTCACCTAAAATCATTTATGCACCTTCATGTTGTAGTGATGGGAAGTTTGGATTATTTTACCGACTCGGACCTTTGAGTCTCGTTCAGCAAAATGAACAAATCTTTTTTCGTTCATTTTAGCAAAATATAATAAAAATGTTACGTACTTCCCTAACACATCTACTGCTTACACAAACGTTGATCACACTACAAAAGACAAAACTATAATGCTATAAGAAACTGAAAAAATTAATTGATTGCTTACCTGGGTCTCTAGTCTATGATTAGCTCACCTCACCAAGTTTGAGTCGTTTGTTCGTTCATCACGTGACAGCCCTGTAAGTTTAACCAATGCGGTGTGAGCCAGAAAAATAATTGATTAGTTCATTTCTCGAGTCTTCGGGTTCGAGTCGTTCGTTCATCATGTGAGAGCCCCATAAGATGAACGAACGACTCGAAAAAAAAAACAAACAGGTGAACTATAGGTGCGTTCACACCATAACGGAATTCCCGCAATTATTCCCGTAATCAACGTAGGCTCTGTTTAGGCGTTGATAGTGTTGCCACTGAAAAGCATAATTCTGAGTCTGAGGACGTGAACAGATCCAAGTAGAACGTTACATGTTGTCATCTCGAAATTACGGTAATTACGATATGGCATGAATGCAGCAGCATAATTCCAGCACAAAACCTAATAGGATGTTGCGCATGCGCGACTGAACGAATCACTCCCTGAGACGACTCGTTCGTCCCTATTCACATTAAAGATTTGTTCAAAATGAACGAATCGTTCAAGAACGACCCATTACTATCATGTTGTTTCAAATCTTCCTTAAAGGGGTCATTGGATGCTAAGTTCACTTTTTCATGTTGTTTGAACATTAATGTGTGTTGGCAGTGTATGTACAAATCTGCCCTATAATGATAAAAATCCATGCAGTGATTTTTAATTAATCTGTAAAAATAATATCCCCTTTTTCAAATCGAGCCGTTCTCAGATGCCTATCGGTGTGCCGTCACACTGACAGAGGCCGCTCCCACAATAGTTGATTGACATGAGCTCTTACCTTAGACCAGCTGTCACAGTCCAGTAACTTTCCATGTTTTGATGCCAGAGCAGGGATGTAAGTTAGACAAGAATATCTCCGATTGAGCGAATGAGGTGTTGTGTTGCTGGATGTAATAATGAACATAATGGTCGTCATTTACTCCCGACATCTGAGCCGCTAAAGATGCAGCAGATTACGTTTGTTTGTGAATGGAATGCGCCTCCCGATCTACATATATCTGTCTATGTTCGTGTGAATGATTCATGATCCAGCTTCACTTACAGCAGAAGTGAGTATAAGGGTTTTTTATGAGTCTTTGCGATCGCCTTTCCTTATAACGTGGTAGTTGGGAAGTTTAGCGGCTAAACACGGCTAAATGCGGCTAATGTAAACAAGACTGTCTTTCCACAGAGAGAAGAGAGGGGCGGGGTGAGCAGAGCTCATTTGCATTTAAAGGAACAACCCCTTAGAATGAGATGATTTTTGCAGAGCTGATTTTGGCAAGGTAAAAAGGGTGTTGTTTTACAAAACCATTGAGAATTTTTAATCAAAGTATATTAGAGACTTTTCATTAAGACCCTAAAGAATCATATCAACTTGTGGAAAATTGGCATCCGATGACCCCTTTAAGGAAGCAGGTTTACAACCACCTGAGGGTGAGTAAATTAACGATAGAAATCTTGTTTAGTGCCTTAATGTGATTTGATAACAAAACAGTATCAATGCAAGTGGAATCTGCGATTAAATGATGCTTGCAATGACTTTCAAAGTGATTTTTTGTGGATTTATCAAGTAAAGCTCAAACCACATTCACCAGATGATTGATTAATAACATTCCATTAGCCAGGAAGTATGGCTGGGCGATAAATTGATAACGCTAATTATCGCGCAATGTGAATTTCCTCGATAAACGATACATTTAACCGTCTGTTTATTCACATTGTAACAAAAATCTGCCTTGAAAAAAAATTATCGTGATAATTTTTTGGCCATATCGCCCAGCCCTACCAGGAAGTATCCAAATAGGTTTTTGGCTGTGTCAAAAAAGAAAACCCAGCTGCCCAGTCAGTCAGGGATTTAACAAGCTGTGCTTTTGTATGATTTCACCTCCTAAGGAAAGTCCAAAGCCCCTTAATGTCACATTTAATGACCAAGAACAAATTCAAATGAGCTTTACTTAAAAACCAAGCACATATTTAATATCTACAGTGCTTATTTCCCAGCAGAAATGGGGTCATGTGTTGGAGAAAAAGGGAAAGATTTAGGAATTGATTTAATTTTGCAACCAATTAATATTGATTACATTTGTACATGCATTGAAAAGACAGCGTTTCTTTTTTTCCGTTTTTACAGACTGCCTGCGGTGTTCACTTTGAACACTTTTTATGCTATTGTTATAATATTGTTTAATTTGTTTAACATTTAAAACCTGGCATGCATTCTTAACCTTGTAAAACCTGACATATGAAATAATAGTTAGAAAAATCAATTTTTTTGTAATGGAAAAGTTTGCATTTGTTTGTGTTGAGTATTTTACTTATAAGTATATAATGATTATATGGCCCATATAGCATGATATAGAAAAATATGGAGCTCATACTTGAGAATTAAATCAGCTCCATTTTATTCAGAGGCTCAAACTGAACAAAAATATGCAACTTGGTGCAGGTGCTGATGTTTATATGGCCAAAAAGTAAGAGCTTGTGAATCAATGGGATTTTCATGACAGTATAGCAGATTTTCTTACATTAAATATGCATACACTACCAGTCAAAAGTTTTTGAACAGTAAGATTTTTCATGCAATACAATAAAAGCAAAAGCAATGCAATACACTGACAGTTGAGAGATGAACAAATAAACATTCCTCGAAAGGCTGATGATCGTATTTGATGCTCAAATTTCAACATGATTTTTCTAAAAAATATTGCATCGATAATCAAGTAAACTTAACTCGCTTCAGTCCAGTCTTGAAATGTTGCTAAAAATATACATTATTCTTACATTACAAACATTGCACAGAAACAAGTCCACAACCTGTTTTTGTAATTGTACTAAAAGGACTTTAATTTAAATCAAATGACAGAGGGCTTGTAGCAGATTGTGTGCAACAGGTTTTTCAGCAAAGTTTTGATCATGTTGATTATTTAGAGTGCTTAGAAATCAACTAGGTCTTATAGGGTTAATACACTCTTTTTGTTTGTTTCACTGGTTTTTATGCCGGTCAGTTTCAGCTGCGTCATGCAGACGTTTTCAGTGGCTGATGCTTTTGAGGAATCTGCAGTCAGCCATGATTAATTGATCTCATATTTTCTGTATTCATCTTTAAAACTTGAGGGAGTGCACCTATAAGCATCCAAACACCTTTTGGAGTACTGTACATAGTTGTTTTTGATCACTGAAATTAGGATGAAAACATTGTAAAGTCAAAAAAACAGTTGTTTGGTTGCTAAGCCGAAGGTTTGCCCTTTCCTTTGGCTTCAAAGGGCCATCTCCTCTGCTTTGATCAACCTGACTCATGTTGAGATCCCTGTTGCCTCATCCACCGACTAGCTTTGCTACAAATCAATACTGGCTTTCGATTGCAACTTACAGCGCGGCTGATAGTTTGTTTTCAGATGTAATGAACAATCTTAAACAAGAGCGTGGGTCCGTCTGAGATGACCCCCAGCTGCGTGCGACGGCTCTTATGACAGAACTGATTGATCCACAGCCATGTCTGATGGTTTCTCTGCTTGTTAACATATTGCAGGTCTAGAGGGCTAGTGATTGTGACGCTGATTTCAACCTGTTATTCTTCAAATCAAGGACTAGATGCTGTCAGAGATGAAGTGTGTTATTAGGGGCACTGAGTAGCACTGCAAGTATAATGACTGTTTTCGAACAGGTTTCCTGAACACTTGTTTGAATGAATAGATTGTCTTGAACAAAATTGGTTTAATCAATCTTGCTATTTTGGGCTGACTCTATCTATGCATCTATCTGTCTCTCTGTCTGTCGGTCTATTATTCTGTCGTTCTTTGTATCGTTCTGTCTGTCGTTCTGTCGTTCTATTGTTTCGTCTATTGTTCTGTTGTTTCGTCTATTGTCTATCTGTCTATCATTGTATGTATCGTTCTGTTGTTCTATCTATCGATCTATCTAACGTTTTATCTATTGTTCTATCGTTCTGTCGTTCTATTGTTCTGTCTATTGATCTATCTATCTTTTGATCTATTCATCTGTTATTCTATCAATCGTCTTTCTATCGTTCTATTTTTTGTTCTATCTATCTTTTGATCTATTCTTCTATCATTCTATCAATCTGTCAGCTTTCTATCATTCATTTTTTGTTCTGTCTTTCATTCTATAATCTGTCTATCCATCCATGTATCTATCTATCTATCTATCTATCTATCTATCTATCTATCTATCTTTTGATCTATTCATCTGTCATTATATCAATCGTCGTTCTATCATTCTATTTTTTGTTTTGTCTTTCATTCTGTCTATCTATCTATCTATCTATCTATCTATCTATCTATCTATCGTTCTATCATTGTATGTATCGTTCTGTTGTTCTATCTATCGATCTATCTATCGTTTTATCTATCGTTCTATTGTTCTATCATTCTCTCATTCTATTGTTCTGTCTGTTGATCTGTCTATCTGTCTATCTATCTATCTATCTATCTATCATCTTTTGATCTATTCATCTGTCATTCTATCAATCGTCTTTCTATCATTCTATTTTTTGTTGTGTCTTTCATTCTGTCTGTCTATCTATCTATCTATCTATCTATCTATCTGTCTGTCTGTCTGTCTGTCTGTCTGTTTGTCTGTCTATCTGTCTATCTGTCTATCTATCTATCAGTCTATCGTTCTATCTATCATTCTAACTTTTGTTGTATTGTTCCGCCTATTGTTATATAACATACTGTCTTATTAATTCATACATTTTTATTTAATATTTTATGTGTGTATTTGTAGCATTCTATCATGCTTTACGTTGTATAGTTGTTTTAGTTTCGATATCATACATAATATATGATGTATTTTTTATTTTACATTTTATTTTATATATTTTATCATTGCTAAACATATGTATGCATATATAGAGACAGAATTCATTTTAAAATTCTGTTGTTTTTTGCTTGTTAATTGTTCTTTTCTGAGATTGACCCGTGGTCACTATGAATTGCATTGTATAGACAAAATCTGCATGATGATTCTAGTGATCCATACAGTAGAGTCATTTACGCCTAAGCTATTTCTTTAATATTCATGAACCAAGCAGATTTATAATGTTCCCCTCCACTTTTCAGATCATTCCAGGCTAAACCTTTCCATTTGGAGTTATAGTGTTGTTTAAAGAACTTACCTACCGATCAGGACCAATGAATCAAGCCTATTCTGTCTCTGCTTCCAGTGTTTGTGCACCCAATCGCTTCACACTGAATCACAGAGCTACAGTGACCCTTCTGGAAGCCCAAACCTAGTTTCTCATCTGTCTGCATGCATATCCCTTCATATCGTACCGACGCAAGACCCTAAGAGGAAGCCGCTGTGCCGTACGTGCCTTCAGAGCTTGTCAACTCCGATTCTTCTCTGGCCATCTGGTTATGTGTGAAGAAATAAGATTGAGGTGTATTGTCATCTCTGTTCTGCCTCTCCAGTGGCAAAACAAATTGATTGAGCCCTCGTAGGTCTGTACGGTGGCTGGCGGGTGGAGACGACGTGTTAAAATCGCCGCAGGAGCAGCTGGGTCCCGTCTTTGGCCCGCATTCTTATTTGAATGAGATTTATGTGTTTAGATGTTGATTCGTATGACTGACCTATTTTCTCCGCTCGGCGATCGCAGCGTGATGTTAATGCTGTTTCTCGTATCAATTTATAGCGGGCGGCGGCAGACACCATGCCATCACGGTGTCAGCGGTCACCCCGGGGAGGGCAGCGTATAATCAGAGTGATTGGTGGATGAGACGAGATTTCCCGCCGTGAAAGTAAAGCAGAATGAGGAGCGCAGATAAAGCATCTAAATGAATTTTGGGGCGATCGTGCGTGATGGAGCGTGAGGGTGCATTTTTGGGGCGGCGCCTTTTCGAAGTGGTTTTGAAGCAAGTTTACATTGATCTCTAATGGATTCTGTTCCAGAAAGCTCTATTTCTGCAGCTGTTTCATGCCATTTGCTGGGTTAAAGATTGGAGCGGCCTTCACCCTCCAAGCAAACTGTAATAAAGCGATTGGAGTGCACGATAGAAATCTTTTAGAAGTGATTAACACGCACGTTTGATGTGAAAGGAGTCTGTTGTTGTGCCCACTCGTAGAGAATGTACGAAACATTTTAAACATTTTCAGTGCGGTTCTTGTGACTCCATTCTGCTTTTTACAGTCTAACCAATTCCCTAAGGATACAATCAATTCCTGTATTACATTTTTTGCACATCCTGTTTCATTCAGACAAATTATGGAGCTCAAACAGGGTGTGAGCAACAGTGTTACACCTTTATATGGGTGTCATACTAATTCAGGCTAAATGCCCCTCAGTTTTTTACAATCGAGTGGATTTTAAATACAAGTTCCCCAGAATTTTTATCTTGGAGTTGCATGATTATAGAACTATTTTGCAATACCTATTTTTATTTATTTACCATAATCTATTAATTCAATTATTGGTTGTGTGCGTGTGTTTTGTTATTATTTAAAATTGTTGTCATTTTTTAAGCCAGGACTGCCTACAGTGGTCACTTTAGAAATTTGGTAAGATGTTGGTTTTGTTTATTTTATTTTTGTTTTGTTGTTTTTTGTTTTTGTTTATTTTATTTTACTTTAGGTTTTGTTTTGTGTTTTTTATTTATTTATTTATTTATTTTTTTTTTTTTAATTTTTGTTGTTATTTTTGTTTATTATTTATTATTTTACTTTAGGTTTTGTTTTGTGTTTTATTTTTTGTTAAGGTTTTGTTTTGTTGTTGTTATATTTTTTGTGTTTTTATTTTGTTTTATTTTACTTTAGATTTTTTTGTTTTAGTGTTTTTGTTTTGTGGTGTTATATTTGTTGTTTGTTTATTTTACTTTAGGTTTTGTTGTGTTTTGTTTTTGTTTTTAGTTTTTAGTTTCATGTTTATTTTTTGTTTCGTTGTGTTGTGTTATATTTTCTTGTTTTGTTTATTTTAGTTGATTTTACTTTAGGTTTTTTTGTTGCATTTTTGTTTTGTTTTAGTGTTTTTTTTAGTTTTTGTTTTTTGTGTTATCTTTTCTTGTTTTTGTTTATTTTACTTTAGATTTTGTTGTGTTGTGTTTTTTTTATTTTATTTTTTATTTTTATGTTTAGTTTTGTTTTGTTGTGTTATATCTTCTTGTTTTATTTATTGTAGTTTATTTTACTTTAGGTTTTTTTGTTGCATTTCTGTTTTGTTTTAGTGTTTTTGTTTTAGTTTTTCGTTTTGTTGTGTTATTTTTTGTTAAGTTAAGTTTATTTTACTTTAGGTTTTGTTGTGTTTTTTTTGTTTTGTTTTAGTTTTTTTGTTTAGTTTTTGTTTTGTTGTGTTATATTTTCTTGTTTTTGTTTATTTTAGTTTATTTTACTTAGTTTTTTTGTTGCATTTTTTTTTTTTTGTTTTAGTGTTTTTGTAGTTTTTTTTTTGTTTTGTTATGTTATATGTTTTTGTTTTGTTTTAGCTTTTTTATTTTTTTGTTTAGTTTTTATTTTGTTGTTTTATTTTTGTTTTTGCATATTTTATTTAAGTTTTTGTTTTGTTTGTTTTAAAACAGTTTTGCTTAAAGTAAGTGGCATGTGCTACATATTATGCAAGACATCATAGAAGGACCATTCTTAAATATTGGTACAGCCAAAACTGATGATGTTTTGAGAGATCTTATCCATATGCAAAAAAAAAACAAACAGTGTTTTTTTATTTAATGATTTTGTTATTTATTTAGCCTAAGCACTGATAATGATCATTTTGTTTGCAAATATTACAGTTTGTAATTGCTGTAATTGCATTTTAATATTAAAGGTATCTTATTAGTTAATTTACTCTTAATGTCTTTGTTAGTCTTAGTTTGAGTATTGGCCTTGATACTGTAGTAAAGAAAAGAAAATAAGTTGTACCATCCATGTCTACAAGATATGGGTTTTGTGCTCAGTCTTTAAAACCAATTGCCAAATGTCTGTGCAAAGGGCTTGACGACGCTTCAGAAATAACCCTCAATACTAAGAGTCTATCTTATGCATTCTATGTCTAGACTAAAGGCGGTCAAGGACCGAAATCACCTCGTGATGTGACACTGATAATGGAGACAAAGCCTGATTTTGGTCATGATTGCCTCCAATTGCGGCTGCCTGAAGAAATTAATGGTTTAGCGTTATCCAGGCAGAATGACTCTTACACCACAGCTGCAAAGATGTTACGGCCCCCCGCTGAAGCACTCGCAGATGAACATACTAAAACGGAGCGTTCCGCCCCGAAGTTCAAGTTGGAAGAGTGTGGAAATTAATTCTATTGAATTCTCTATGAATACACCAAGAGTACTGTACATAACTACATTGCCACCTACAGGTAGTATAATTAACTTATTGTTATTAATAAATTAAAAATTAAGCTTCAATAATGGCAATAAGCCATTCTAGTAAGTGCATTAAAGTGATTTAATCTGTTAATCATTGTCTTTTCCAATTTATTGCTTTATTACATCATGCAGCTTGAGGCATGCATAGTATTTTTTTACTGTTTTTAGATGTGTATTTTAAAAAACTTTGACTTTAGAGATTTTGTTTTAATTTGTTTTTGTTTTAGTTTGTTTTATATTAGATTTTGGTGTGCTGTATTTTTGTTTAGTTTTTATTTTATTTTAGTCTTTGTTTTGTGCTATATTTTTGTTTTGTTTCATTTTTGTTTATTTTAGTTTTTGCTTTTTGTTTTTTTTTTTTATTTTGTTGTCTTATTTTTTGTTTTAGTTTAGTTTTTGATTAGTTGTGGTTTTTTTTTTTTAGTTTTTGTTTAGTTGTGCTATATCTTCAGTTTGTTTTCTTTGACTTTAGAGCTTTTGTTACAGACCTGAGTCCAGTAAAACACTGAAAAAAATTGGCAAGGTACGATTTTTTGTTTTTATTTGATTTGTTTTGTTTTTGTTTTAGTTTATTTTTGTTTTTTTATGTGCTATATTTCGTCTGTCTTTTGTTTTTATTTTAGTTTTTGTTTTGCTATATTTTATTTTGTTTTATTTTTATTTTAGTTTTTGCTTTTTATTGTTTTTTTTTGTTTTAGTTTTTTAAGTTTAGTTTTTGCTATGTTTTTATTTTAGTTTGGCTTTTGGTGAGATGTGTTTTTTTTTTTTGTTTAGTATTTTTGTTTTGTTTTGTTCGACTTTAGAGCTGTGAAAAAAATTTGGCAAGACAGCATTTTTTGTTTTAATTTGTTTTTGTTTTATTTTATTTTAGTTTTTTTGGTGTGCTATATTTTGTTTTGTCTTTTGTTTGTTTATTTTATTTTAGTTTTTCATTAAATGTGTTTTTTTTTTTTTTGTGCTATATTTTTATGTTTTGATCAACTTTAGAGCTTTTGTTGCAGACCAGAGTCTGATAAAACAGTGAAAAAAATTGGCAAGACACCATTTTTGTTTTGTTTTAATTTGATTTATTTGATTTTATTTTATTTTTGGTGTAATATATTTTTGTTTTGTCTTTTGTTTATTTTATTGTGGTTTTTGTTTTGTTTTGCTATATTTTATTTTGTTTTATTTTAGTTTTGCTTGTTGTTGTTTTTTTTGTTGTAGTTTTTTAAGTTTAGTTTTGATTAGTTGTGTGGTTTTTTTTTGGTTGTTTTGTTTGACTTTAGAGCTTTTGTTGCAGACCTAAATCGGATAAAACAGCCTAAACTTATGTTGTAGTGCGGTCTAGTTTTGTTCTGGTATTATAATACATTGCATAGCATTCTGATGTACTTTCAACAACATTTTATTAACTTTAAGATGCATTTGCAACTAAAATCTTAATTTAAGACTTCCTTGATAATCCATATACAGTATGTACTGTAAACTGCACAGCATCTCACGTCTTATCTTTGATGTGGTTTCTAGAAGGTTTTTCAGTGTTATACTGTGACGTAACCTAACTGCAATCAAATTGTGAAGTTTTGAAAACGTTTTGTACTCACTGAGATTGTCTCATGTTTTTTTTTTTTAATTAGTTGTAAAAGCTTTGTGATAAAAGAGATTGGGCACTTGCAGGATTTGCAAAAGACTTTGGTGCTGTCTGTAAATGTTTGTTTGATGTTGAGCCTCTGGGCAGAAACCAATGGATTCATGGCTTTTTGAACATGGTTTTCTGTATTTTTCAAGTCATTTTGAGAGCCGCATATAATGCAATAGTGGTGCAACAGACACGGTCCTGTCTTTTCTTTTTCATGGCTTTATAATCAACCTTTCAAAGTAGATTGCACTGGTTCTAGTTGCTGATTTAATACGTGTTCCATCCATGCAACAATAGCAACAACCTGTTTAGTGCACAGTTTCCATAGCAGATGCTATTTTTAAGATTGCATCTATGAGGATGCAATTTTACATTGATATATAGCAATACCTCACAGTTGTATGATCCTTGTTAAAATCTATTCTTTGTTGCATTTATATCAGGCCATTGTGTTCTAATGAAGGAAGCCGCTCTTGCAGTGCGTCATTCCTAATGATAGCCTTTAGCCATGGTTATTTGCAGTTTTACACTGCCTCTTTTACCTCATTGCTTAATTTGATCCAAATTTTAATGACAAGGCCTTCTGAGACACAACCGCACATGCTGGAGTATTTCACAGAATTTTGTTTGTAGGAAACCGCTAGAAGCCAATTATTATGTTTTTGCTCTAATTGTTGCATTTGAAATTGATCATGATTCTCTCCAATACAAATGTGATTTTATGTGCCTATAGATGGAATTATTTTAGTGTGGCTAAATTGAAATATCAATTTAGTGTTGATTATGAATTCTGTGTGTTGCATTAGTGAATCTCACAAACCTGTTTGGATCTTCTCTCCAAAATCCCCCAGGAAAAAGTAAATTATGTTTTGCTTAAAGAAAATTAAGTCTGTTTTACATATGCATGCATTCTCATTACTGTAACAAGATTTAAATATCCTAGTGTAGTATTTGCAATATAGCATTCAGCTCATGCTGATTTAACTTAAATTAAAACGTTATTGTATTATATTTTTAATTGCATGTAATAAAAATCCTGCACTCTTCCATAGCTTACACAAACAATCTATATATTGCAATGTTTGAGTCACAGCCTGCATAAGGTATTGCATAACTGCAGTGTTGCAATATAATGACTGCTTTTCCAAGCTACAGTAGCTAGTGTGTGGGATTTTTCTTGAGACTTTTCTTTTCATGGTGTTTCAATGTCATGTGCACCTGCCTGTAATCATTCAGGTTGATGAGTATTTATTTTCCAAAAAATGATGTTACACCGATGCAATAATGTTCCATTGACAAGCAGTTCGTATGTGCTCACTGGATGCGAAAATGCAAATGGGCCAATGAGATTTTAGAGTGGGTGGGGTTATTGAGATTAACGCCATATAAATAGAAACCATAAAGGTGACAAACTATCCTGTTGCAGTCTGGGTCAAACACTCATTTACATGAAAAAGTGTTGCAGTAATGAGAATCCTAATCAAAAGAAACATCCGGATGCTTCATACTAATGAGATTTTTGAAGGAAATGTGCTAAACTGTCATGAAAAAAAATTGAAAAGTGTCTATTTTCTTTATGCATTCTTGAAGCATTTCTCTTTGCTTTTCCTTTGAGGTGAGGGTGGATGTGTGGAGTGATTGTGTCAGATCTGTGATGGGTGGCTATGAGTCAATGCAGGCCTTTCCCTTCTGAATTCATTCTCCTTGCCTTCCTGGCTGACTAGAGTGAGAGGGGAAAAAAAAGATGGGAGAGAAAAGATCCTTGATCTCAGGGAGTCGGCAAAGCTAATTACGCCTTAAGGGAAGCGGAAGGGGATAAATGGAAAAGCTCAATTAATGCTGGTTGTCATTACCAGTCTATTTGCTCAGGTTGATGCATAAAAAGCCCTACTAATTTGTGTGTAGCAGGTGGTAGATGCACACCCACGATGGCGGGCGGCTTGACATATGAGGAATGGTCATTAAAACGCGACTCCTAACATCTCGGAGAGCAGCCACATGACGATGGTGACTCAAACATTCGCACAGTTATAGTAGTTATTCATGTCACAGCCGAACCATTATGGGCATCGACGCGCAAACTGGCATGATTTGACTAATGTGATTGTGATGTCAGATGTCACCAGTTGTTTTTCTTTTTCGGAGAGTTGAGAAATGTTTTCGCTGCTGTATTAAGCCCAGAGAGGAATGCTAACTAGCTATACAAACAACTCCCAGAGGATAATTGCATTGCTCGGAGATTGTTCTGTCATAACTCAGAAGGCTTCTAATGTGAAATCTAGTTCACAAATCATTTTACTTCCCTAATTTGGTGTATTTCACAATTAAGCTGAGTATGTGAGAAATAATTGATTTTTGTGCATCAGAAGTTGATTCAATTGGGAAAACTGGCCATAATGTTTCAATATCTCCAATGCATTTTAATGGAATCTTTTGTAAATCTTGTCTGAGTAAGTAACAGTAAGCAAAGAGGGTCGAGTTTAATGAAAACTCAATTTCTGATGGATAAAATCAGTCATCTTACTTTTATTTGAATCAATGATCATTGGGAATATGACAATACAGACATAAAACCAGTTGCAAATGTTTCATGTTGACTTGCAAGTGTTTTTTATTTCTTTTTGTATGTTGTGGTGCTTATAGATTCATATTTTATTCTTTCTCTTTCTGTATTGCTTAAAAATTCCGTCATAACTCAAGAGTCCGAAAGTCTGAGAAGTGTAACATGCACTTCTCAGACCATTTTACTTCAGTAATTTGATGTATTTCACAGTAAAACAGAATACGTGAGAAAGATTGACTTTTATGGATCAAGAATTGATTTGATTGTGAAAACTGGCTGTAATGTTCCAGTGAACTGGGAAATCTCTAATGCATTCCACTGAAATGTTCTGTAAATCTTGTGAGTTCAATGAAAAAGTCAATTGTGATGGATAAAATCAATCATCCTTCCTTTATTATAATTAAAGATAATTGGAAATGCTTCAACACAGAAAACTAGTTGCAGATGTTTCATGCTGATTTTATGTATTTTTATGCTTTTTGATGGTTATGCCAGCTATAGACTCATATTTTCTTCTTTCTCTTTCTGTATTGCTTAGAGATTACGCATCAGGAATTGATTTGATTGTGAAAACAGAGCATAACATTCCAATGAACTGGGAAATCTCCAGTTCCAATAGAATGTTCTTTAAATCTTGTAGCAACGGTAACGAAGGGGACAGAGCTTAGTGAAATGTCAATATTCTCATGGATAAAATAAATCATTCTAACATTATTAGAATTGAATATCACTTAGTATTATATCACATTGTAGGAGTAAAACAAGCTGAAAATGTTTCATGTTGACTTGTGGTAGTTTGTTGCAGTTATAGAATCATTTTCTTCTCTTTGCCTTGTATTCCTCAGAGAGTGTTCAGTCGTAACTCAGAAGATTTACAATGTGAAATGCACTTCTCAGGCCATTTTATTTACATAATTTGGTGCATTTCACAGTTAAACAGAATATGTAAGAAAAAAGGGGTTTTATGCATCAGGAATTTATTAGAATATAAAAACTAAGCATAATGTTCCAATGAATTTGGAAATCTCTAGTTCATTCCAATGGGATGTTCTGTAAACCTTGTCTGGGTAGCAACAGTAACCAAGGGGGCGGAGTTTAGTGAATTAATCAATTTCTGAAGGATAAAATCAATCATTCTGCCTTTATTATAATCAAAGAACTTTAGAAATGCATCACAATACAAACGTAAAACCAGCTGAAAATGTTTCACATTGATTTGCACTTTTTTGATGTTTATTTTGTTGGTTGTGGCAGTTATAGACATAGATATTTTCTTCTTTTTCTCTTTCTGTATTACTCAGACATGGTTTTACTTTTGTAATTTGGTGTATATCACAGTGAAACAAAATGTGTGAGAAAAGATTGATTTTTTTTTTTTTTTATGGATCAGAAATTTATATGATTGTGAAAACTGGCTATAATGTTCCAGTGAACTGGGAAATCTGCAATGCATTCCAATGAAATGTTCTGTAAATCTTGTCCGAGGAACAACAGTAACCAAAGCGGGCAGAGTTTCATTGAAAAGGCAATTTCTAATGGGTAAAATCAACCATTCTTTCTTTATTATAATCAAAGCTAATTGGGAATGTGTCAATACAGAAGTAAAACTGGTTGAAAATGTTGATTTTATGGATTTTTCTTTCTTTTTTGTTGGTTATGGCAGTTAATGATATTTTCTTCTTTCTATTTCTGTATTGCTTAGAGATTACACATCAGGAATTGATTTGACTCTGAAAACTGAGCGTAAAATTCCAGTCAACTGGGAAATCGCCAGTTGCAACGTTTGCAAAAATCCAGTAGAATGTTTTTTTTTTTAAATCTTGTAACAACAGTATCCAAGGGGACGATGCTTAGTGGAATGTCAAATTCTCATGGAAAAAATAAATCATTCTAACATTATTAGAATTGAATATCACTTAGTATTATATCACATTACGGGAGTAAAACAAGCTGCAAATGTTTCATGTTGACTTTTGGTAGGTTGTGGCAGTTATAGACTCATTTTCTTCTTTTTGCCTTGTACTCCTCAGAGTGTTCTGTCATAACTCAGATGATTTACAATGTGAAATGCACTTCTCAGGCCATTTTATTTACATAATTTGGTGCATTTCACAGTTAAACAGAATATGTGAGAAAAAAATGTTTTTTATTCATCAGGAATTGATTAGATTATGAAAACTGAGCATAATGTTCCAATAAATCTGAAAATCTCTAGTTCATTTTGATTGGGATGTTCTGTAAACACTGTCTGGGTAGCAACAGTAACCAAGGGGGGCGGAGTTTAGTGAAAGGTCAACTTCTGATGGATAAAATCGATCATCCTACCTTTATTAGAATTAAATATTACATCACAATACAGAAGTAAAACCAGTTGAAAATGTTTCATGTTGACTTGCAAGTCATTTGTAATTTTTAATGATGTTTTAATAACAAAGTTCGGGAGGAGCACGATCAGATAATTAAACAATTCGGCACAGGTGCAACTCGTCTAGCTAATCATCCGAACTAGCACAAGTCATATATATGCACACAGCCGACTTACCTCTGTCATTCGACAGTTTTTCGGCATCCCCCCTCCACCCCAACTCCTCACTCTTAATCTATCCTCATCCCATACTTGGGATGAAGGGAGTTTTCTGGGTTCAAGCCATATTCTGGGCTAGGAGCCCTCCCCCAGGACAGCAAGCCAAAATATGCTTACTGTTTACTCAACCAGATTAAATGTAAGGGTGAACTCGTGAATTTGTTTTTGTAGGTCGTGGCAGTTATAGACTCCTATTTTCTTCGCTTTCTGTATTGCTCAGACATGGTTCTGTCATAACTTAGGAGACTTACAATATGAAATGAATTTCTCAGACCGTTTTACTTCCATAATTTGGTGTATTTGGTGTATATGTGAGAAAGAATTGGTTTTTATGCCTCAGGAATTGATTAGATTATGAAGTTCCAGTGAAGTGAGAAATCCCCAGTTCATTCCAATGGAATTTTCTTTACACTTTTTCTAAATAGCAACAGAAAAAAAAGAAAAAAATAAGCTTGTTGAAAGGTCAATTTCTGAAGGATAAAATCAATCATCTTACCTTTATGATAATTAAAGGACATTAGAAGTGCATCACAATACAGAAGTAAAACCAGTTGCAAATGTTTCACGATTTCATTGTGATTATTTATTTATTGTAGGTTGTGGCAGTTATAAACTCATATTTCTTCTCTTTCTCTTTCTGTATTGCTCAGAAATAGTGAGAGAATTACAATGTGAAATGCACTTCTCAGATCATTTTACTTCCATAATTTGGTGCATTTCACAGTGAAACAGATTATGTAAGCATGAATTGCTTTTTATGCATCAGGAATTGATTCATTTCTTAAAACTGGGCATAAAGTTCCAATGAACTGGGAAATCTCCAGTTCATTTCAATGGAATGTTCTTTAAAAAGTTCTCTGAGTAGCAACAGTAACCAAGGGGGGGGGGCGAAGCTTAGTGAAAGGTCAACGTCTGATGGATAAAATCAATCATCCTAACATTATTAGAATTGAATGCCCTGTTACACTTGGTAATAGATCATGTTGCAAAAGTAAAAATGTTTGCAAATGTTTCATGTTGACTTGCAAGACATTTGTGATTTTTCTTTTTGTGGTTTATGGCAGTTATAGACTCATATTTTCTTCTCTTTCTCTTTCTCTCTTTTTAAAGGTTTCATTTATACATGTGGTGGGACATTAAAAGGGAAAAATGGGACCATAGAAAGTCCAGGTTTTCCTCACGGATACCCTAACGGAGCGAACTGTACGTGGGTTATTGTAGCCGAGGAGAGAAGCAGGATTCATATAGTTTTTCAGTCCTTCGCTGTGGAGGAAGAATATGACTTTTTATCTTTATACGATGGACATCCTCATCCTGCAAACTTCAGGACAAGGTAAGCGCTTACAGTTTGAAATCAAGAGTTTTGTGCTTGTCATGCTTTAAGTTGGCACAGTTCATTTTTAGCATATGCACGGTGTGCATCTGACGTTTAAAATCTTATTCCGGAAAATGGAGTAGAAATATTGATGACATAATTTCCAGGAGCGTATGCAAATTGTCTCTGTAAAATGAGAATGTCCTTCCCACTGATACCACCTGCTGCTGACCAGCAACAGCCAGCAGCAAATCATGATTCATGGCTGTGACACCAACCAAAGCCTATTGGCTATAAAAAGGAAAGAGAGCCCTTCGATATGTCTCACCCCAACTTCCTGTTTCAATAAGAAATATGTCAGCTCAGGAGAGGCTGTGTAAGTAAGAATAATGTATTCAGCTGGTCAGACAGGGGAACGAAAGGGTCTTGTATTTATTTTTAATGTACATGATCCTGCGTTTTCTGTTTATTTTTTAAATAAGTGGTCATGAAATATTTATTAGAGTTTGTTTTATTTATATGACAAGAGAGTATGTGTGTGTGAGATACATGAAACTAGTTGTTTCCTGGAATAATAGTCAAATATAAAGTTTAGCATTATTAATTTAGGGACCATCCACAAGTTTTTAATGTATTTATTTATATTGAATGCACACTGCTTTTCCTATGTATTAATAAGTGAGTTTGAAATATTAATTTGCGCTCTCTTCTCACATAAAAAATGTCACACAATTCTCACATTAAAAAAAAAGTAGCTAAGAATAATATTAGAGACATGAAACTAGTGGTTTCCAGGGAAAAAAAAAAGTCAGTTATAAAGTTTAGCATTATTAATTAGGTGCCATCCACACATTTTATAATGTATTATTTATATATCCTGAATGTGCACTGCTTTTTCTTCTTTTTTAAAAATTAATAATTAAGCTTGAAATATTAATTTGCGCTCTCCTCTCACATGAGAAATGTCACACAATTCTCACATAAAAAATGTATCTCAGATTAATATGAGAGACATGAAACTAGTGGTTTCCAGGTATAATAGTCAATTATAAAGTTTAGCATTATTCATTTTAGTACTGTCTGGTCACTGAGAATTTTCCAATTAAATACTGTTTTATATATATTGAATGTACATGCTTTTGATTTTTTACTACTTATTTTCAAAGTGTTTTTATGTGAAAAGAGCACACAGAGTAATATGACAGACATGAAAAATAGTTTCCTGGAATAATTGTCTAATCATAAATTTTACTATATTATCTGCAGGTGTCAGCTGGTTGCTGAGCATTTGACATTTTTATTATATACTTTTTTATATATATATATATGCAGAAAGTACATGATCCAGCTTTTAAAAATTCATTTTCAAATAAATAAGTAGGTATTAAAACTCAGAATGAATAAATAAATAATAGTCAATTATACATTTTTGCTTTATTCATTTTGGAACCATCTGATGACTGAGAATTTTAAGGTTTACACAGATAGATAGATAGATAGATAGATAGGTAGATAGATAGATAGACAGATAGACAGATAGACAGAAGGATAGACAGAAAGATAGACAAAGATAGATAGACTCTAGAAATAGATAGATAGATAGATAGATAGATAGATAGATATCATAAAGACAGATAGATAGACAAAGATATCATAAAGATAGATAGACTCTAGAAATAGATAGATAGATAGATAGATAGATAGATAGATAGATAGATAGATAGATAGATAGACAGACAGACAGATAGACAGAAGGATAGACAGAAAGATAGCCAAAGATAGATAGACTCTAGAGATAGATAGATAGATAGATAGATAGATAGATAGATAGATAGATAGATAGATAGATAGATAGATAGATAGATAGATAGATATCATAAAGACAGATAGATAGACAAAGATATAAAGATAGATAGACTCTCTAAAAATAAATAGATAGATATATGATAGATAGATGGATATCATAAAGACAGATAGATAAAGATATCATAAAGATAGAAAGACTCTAAAAATAAATAGATAGATAGAGAGATAGAGAGATAGATAGATAGATAGATAGATAGATAGATAGATAGACAGGCAGATAGATAGAAAGATATCAAAGATAGATAGGCTCTCTAAAAATAAATAGATAGATATATGATAGATAGATGGATATCATAAAGACAGATAGATAAAGATATCATAAAGATAGAAAGACTCTAAAAATAAATAGATAGATAGAGAGATAGAGAGATAGATAGATAGATAGATAGATAGATAGATAGATAGATAGATAGATAGATAGACAGGCAGATAGATAGAAAGATATCAAAGATAGATAGGCTCTCTAGAAATAGATAGGTAGACAGGTAGATAGACAGGTAGATAGAAAGATATCATAAAGAGAGATAGACTCTAGAAATAGATGATAGATAGATAGATATCATAAAGATAGATAGATACATATCATAAAGACAGATAGATAGACACATAGATAGACAGATAGATAGACTTGTAAGAAGTGGTTTCCTGATATAATAGCAAATTAAAATATTTAGCATTATTACTTTAGGTACTGTCTATTCACTGACCATTTAAAGTTTTCCCACGATTTCCTCTCATAAAAGTCTTTTAGTCTTTAGTATTTCATTGAGCTTTGTAGTTGCTGCACTAAACCATGTCATACGCAGTGCTCATTTTGTGAATTATAGACCTGATTACCAGCATTACATGAGGCCGAAACTCTTCTAAATGCTTAAAAGCACACAAAATTAACCTGCACTAACTCTCCTCTAATTAAAGGGTAAACCAATTATTGCAGCGAAACTCTCCACAAGCCAGGAACGAAATCAGCAGACCCCCTGCGTTCAGGTAGCTGAAATTCACTCGTAGCAATTACCATGATTGAAAGTATTTATTTTATGCCAATCTGGCCTTCACAAACACTGTATTCCAAAAACCGACACTTCACTGGCTGAACAGATTGCAAAATAAGTGACACATTGCACTGGTGATGTCATTTCCTCACTACTCCCTCTATTAAAATGCCAGATAGTTGTCATAAAAATGCATTTTTGCTAAATGTTTTTCTCTCAGAATGCATCCATTTGTGATTTGTATTCGGTGTCAGAATTGATAGAACTGATTTTTATGCTGGAAAGTGTTTGTCTGTAATATCAATTGGCTCTTTGCTAAGCGCTTCATAGAATGAATTAAGATTTTCAGTGAAATAGTTTCAGTATTATGCTTACATGAGCTAGAATAACAATGCAAAGCATTATCTGTGTTTGGAGAAATTGTTAAATGACCATGATTAAAATTTGCTACGCCTGTCAATCAAAACAGAAGCAAGTGCTTCTCACAAACAATCAAGAAGAGAAAAGCCTCACTTGATGACAATTGCAACTGATAACATTAGCATACATGAGCATAACTGTTTCTGCTTATTGTAAACTGTTTAGCTGCTGACCTAAATCAAATACCTTTAGGTTTATTACCAATATTTGACACTGGAGCAAATGCAAATGGCCCTTACTTTTGTAATACATTTTGGAAATAATTGCGTAATGCAAATGATTTTGGAAAATGAAAGAGGAAAAAAAAAGTTTGAAAAGTCTCTTACACTCACTAAGTCTGCATTTAATTAATGTAAAATGCAATTAAAAATATTGAAATATATAAAACATAACAATTTAAAATAACCGTTTTCTGTTTTATTAGTTTTTAAAGTGTAATTTATAGCAGGAAAATCATTGTATCATAAATCATTTCTTCAGAAACATTCCTTACTATTATTAATGATGAAAACAGTTGTCTTTCTTAATATTTTTGTGAAAACGGTAATGCAGGGCTTTACAGTTCAACCATTTCAGTCGCATTTGCAACTGAAAACTACTGCGTGCGACTCTGAAAAATTTTTTTGGAGCACCAGTGCAACTGACCTGATCAGCATATTTGTGTTTGCCCTTCAAAGGTTTTGACGTGTTTTTGCAGCGTTGAGTATCACAGACATACCTTGCTAAGTCTTTCATAAACAAAGTGTAGAGAGAGTGTAATAAGAGATTGATTGTGCAGTGTAGAGAGTTTCGTTGATTATAATGAAACTTTGTGAGATTGCGATGAACTAAGATGAGTGACAGCTTTTAATGATTTTTAAGGGAGTTTGTAAATGAGATATTGATTTAATACAACAGTTACAAGAAGTTAATATTAAGTGACTTACATTGTCTGACTATAACACTATTGCCTGATTTTGCTCTATTTCTTCATCAAAAAAAGTCACAACTGAGCCGCTGCACATCTCCATTCAAACAGCATTGTTTCATTTATGAACGTGTGTTTTTATACGAATCTGGCGAGTCAATGATTCAATTTCCCATTCATAAAGACAGTCACTTGCTTTATTCCTGAATGAATCAGCCTTTCGAACAAATCAAATAAATGAATGATTCAGTAATTAATACTGGCAGTTTTAGTTTCATTTTTAAAGTATCTTTTCAGTTATTTAAATCATTTATTATTTTTGTATTCAAAATTTTATATTTAAAACATTAATCTGAGCATGAATTTATGAATTTGATTGTACGCATGCCACCTCTGAGCCTCATCAAACATATAAAAATACACATACAAGCCACTTCTGTGTTCTTCTGTGCCACCTCTACAAATTAATATTGTTAAAGGAGAAATTCACTTCCAGAACAAAAATTTTCAGATAATGTACTTACCCCCTTGTCATCCAAGATGTTCATGTCTTTCTCTATTCAGTCGTATAGAAATTATGTTAAGGAAAACAGGATTTCTCTCCATATAGTAAAGTTAATTTCTCCTTTAACCCTTTAACTGTCACCATCCCCACAGTGGGACGCCTAAGTTTACTTCACCATGTTACAACTAAATCCTAATCTAATCATGACAAACATCGTTGGAAAGGTCTAAGACTCCTAAATAGATATTTTACCATATTTTTACAAGTTACAAATTATGTAGGAAAAGTAATAGATTAATATATGTCAAGAGTGCAACTTAAAAAATCTACATCATAACATGAGTTCTGACCTTTCTTTGTTGGCTTTTTCTCTATCACGTTTTAGAAATCATAAGAAATTATATATCAGTTCAAAACTTAAAATCTCAGAATTCATCCTTTGAAAGGCATTTTAAAATCAGACATTGCATTACCATAGAAAATGTACATTAAAATCATATTACACAATGTTTTCATTCATGAATTATAAAAATTTAAGTCTGGATAGTGCATTTTTATGTATGTGTTCAAAAATGGGAGTGATAGTTAAAGGGTTAACTCAGAGTTCTTGTCATATTTTATTAGCATTTTCTAAACTGCAGCCAATAAACTGTGATAATGTGAGAAATGATAGTTTAAGGTTTAAGGTGTCTGCATAAATTTTGGTTTGACTGTATCTAAAAACTAAAAGCAAGGTTTTATCAAGCCTGTATTCCAAATTTGACTTAACAAACTTTGCTTTTCTAGTTAAAAATACAGATTATACGAATTCCTGTTTCCTCACAATCAAATTGCAATTCTGCAACTTGTTTACTATCTAAATTCAAATTCAAGAACTACTCCATTCTCGATTCAATTCTAAATGGTGCACAACCCTGTTACATATACTGTAGTACATGCTTGAGATCCTACTCTATTCCATACAGACTTTAAGGCATGAGCATTATCTGACATTTTTGATAAAACACAGACAGGAAACTCTGGAAGTCTGCCTTGAACCAAAGCTCACAGAGCAGCAGACATAATGGGGCTAGCACTCAATGGGACACAATAACTTCTCAAGGAGAAGGTAGATCGTTCAAAATAACACAATGTACTGTACTGACATCTTCTCATGGATCAACAATGGCAGATACTGCATGTTCTGAGAAGCAAAATTATTCTTTTTGGCTCTTGAGTTTTGCTGTTTGTATTGGATGATACTTCAAGAGCATCTATTGCTTGATGGTAATGAAACGACTGTTCTCCTGTTCTTTTATCGAAGTGCTAACCCAATACTCATAAATGTTTGAGTAATTCTGTTAAACCCTAGAACACGGTAGAGCTGGCATCACTGCTTTTACATTCTTCAAAAGATTAATGCTTTAATAACTGCAAATGAAGTGGCATGTCTGCAGAGGAGAAGGAAAAAAGTATTGATTTACTTACAGCTTAGATAATGAAGGACTGGCTCTTATTCCACAGTGTTTTTGCAAAGATTTGCTGTATTCAATCGAAGGTCTATTAAAGAGAGTATATAATGGAAAAACTTCAAATACTTAATGACCAGACAGTGGAAAATCGCCTAAAATCGCACAAGATGAGAGCACTGCGCTTATACCTTCAAAAACTACAACTGCCGCTTTGCTAAACCTGCCATGAAAACATTAACCAGTCCTGCCATAACAGTTGCTTTCCAACATATTATCAGACAAGCTTTTGCTTGTTTCTAATGAAAGAATATGGAAGTCATGAAAAAAAAAAAAAAAAAAAAAAAATATATATATATATATATATACAGTACTGTGCAAAAGTCTTAGGCCACTAATATTTTCATCAGCTAAAAAATGGTTTAAAGTCAGTTAAAGTTGGTCTTTTGCTGTAGTGTGTCAGTAGAAAATATCAGATTACATTTCCAAACATTCATTTTGCCATTAAACATAATAATCCAGTGAGATTTTTGTTTGCACAAGGAGTCTGACAACAGCGAGTACACTGCATAGAGATCTGATCTCATCATCATCCAGTCTGTCTGGAATGACATGAAGAAACAGAACAAACTCAGACAGACTAAATCCAGAAGAACTGTGACAAAGTCTCCAGGATGCTTCAAGAAACCTACCTGCAAAGCTGCAGCACTGTTAAAAGTTTTAGGCACTTGTGTAAAAATGCTGTAAAATGAGGATGCTGTCATAAATAGATTTTCTTTATCAGTTACCTTCTATTAACTAAATGAAATCAACATTTGGTGCGACCATTCTTTGCGTTTACAGCAGCTTTTGCCCTAGGTGCACTTGCGCAAAATTTTTCAGGTAGCTTTGCAGGTAGGTCTCTTGAAGCATCTTGGAGACGTTGCCACAGTTCTTCTGGATTTACTGTTTCAGTTTGTTCTGTCTTCATGTCATTCCAGGAAGACTGGATGATGATGAGATTAGATCAGTGTGGAGCACTGGCTGTTGAGATCCAAAAATCTCACTAGATTATTACAATTAATGGCAAACAGAATGTTTGGAAATGTAAACCGATATTTTTTACTGACACACTACAGCAAAAGATAGAAATAACTTTAAACCATTTTTTTAGCTGGTGAAAATACTAGTGGCCTAAGACTTTTGCACAGTACTGTATATATGTATATATATATATATATATATATATATATAATATTATTATTATTATTATTATTATTATAGATGAATGGAAAGTTCGAAAGAATTTATTTGATGATGTAATGTAAATTATTGTGATGATGTAAAATTACTGTCACTGGCAGAATGAGTCATCAATATTTTTGGTCTGTTTGGTCAGAGAAAAACTGAACGTTTTAAATGTGTATCTACTATAAGTTAGTTTTGTGAAGTTTTTGGACTAACTGCCAAAACCTGCAAATATTTTGCATGAGTCATACAGGAAAAGGTACAAACGTAAAATTTTTATTAGGTTTCCAGCTGCATCCCTTCATCATATTTTCTACCATTTTTTTTCTTTCAAATCTGATTTTGTGTATCAGCATCTCCATCAGCGTTTTTTCGGAAGGTCCTGGAAGCTGGCATCTCAGGACGTAACTTGTTTTGTATCCAGCAAATAGGGAAATATTTAGCTTTCCTCTGGCGACCCTCGATTTCAACACGTTGTGGAAAAATCCATTTATCAAAGCAATTCAAGCAGATGCCTTTGATACGTTACTTATCCCACCACTGCCTGACATCGCAATCTGTCATTTTTCTGTTCAGAACGTGCCGTCCCAAAATAGCACCGCGCAGCAGCACAACCTGAAGGAAAACACACAGAGCGTCCAGAATGATGAAGCAATATCACCAATTAAAAGTTGCCCTCTTGTTTGACGAGTCAGATTAGAGAGTTTCATTACAGTGTGACAATTAGTTAATTGTGCTTTTGCACAGAAATCTAAAAATCTTAATTGATAGCTTATTTTGACCCGTGCTTGTTATTAAAGCTAGATGTCATACTCTGGCAAGCATAATATCTCATAATATTGCAAAGAATAAATAATTACAGACTCTGTTGTTTTTGCATGCCTTCCCTAGCATGGCAAACTAATTACATGCTTTGGTTATGCTAACATGTTAAAGCTATAAATGAACATATCACACCTTAACTGTGATGATATGATTTTGAAGCGTCATGAAACGCCTCGTTTTATTGCAGGTCAGTTCTAACGACAGTTTCGAAACAAAGGTTAACCTGGAGGGAAGGAAAGAGCATAGTAACTATCTGAGCTCCAGTCAGCTTTATTTTAATTTAGTGTGGTTAAAAGAATAGTTCATCCAAAGAGAAAATCATTATTTAATCAACCTCATGTTGTTCGAAACCCATACGTCTTTTTCTCAGAAAAAAAGGGAATGCAAAAAGACAGTGTGTCTGCCGTTTTCCATGCAATTACAATAAATGAGGCTTTTTAAGCATTTATAATTATGTAAATGATTAAAAATACTTATTTCTAATAGCATTTATTAACATTTTACATTTTATTTTTATATTTTCAGTTTTCATTTGTATTTAAGTTTTTAATGTTTAATTTGCTTTGCTTTTGTCATTTTTGTTTTATTTTTAAGACATAAATATATATTTCTTTTTTCTTTTTGTTTGTGGTAACACTTTATATATGCGTTATAAAAGTAGTTTTCATGCATTAATTATGCCTTATAAAGCATTGTATGAATTATTGTAAACAGTTATAATACATAATAATACTTATCTATTCATTGTTAGACCTTCAATATAATGTATGCTGCAAGTATGATGCATTAAAACACACAACAAACAAATTACAATTATTTCTGAAAAGGTTTAATGCATTACAAAATATATTATGACATTTTTTTTTATTATACTTTTATTGTACTTGAAAGGCTTTAAGTGTAACCTTGTTTGTTTTAATCATTTTTGTACTTTTTCAGTTATTTGTCAAGGCAGAATTTTTCATTTTTAACTCCAAGTATGTATTTTTCAAATAGTGTTTATGTTTTATTTCAGCTTTATTTCAATTACTGAGAACTACACTACCAGTCAAAAGATTTTTAAAGAACTCTCTTCTGCTCACCAAGCCTGCATTTATTTGATCTAAAGTACAGTACAGCAAAAACAGTACAATTTTGAAATATTTTTACTATTTAAAATACGCTTTCTATTTGAGTACATTTTAAAATGTAATTTATTCCTGTGATTTCAAAATCATTCGAATATTCTGATTTGCTGCTCAAAAAACCATATATTCTTCTTCTTCTTCTTCTTCTTATTATTATTATTATGTTTCTTTGAGAATTAGAAACAGAAGTTATCTGAAACAGAAATCTTTTGTAACATTTAAAAAAAAAAAGAAAAACAATAAAATTAAATTAAATAAAAAAAAATATATATACAGACTCCAAGTTTTTGAATGGTGTAGTTATTTTAGAAAAATACTGATCTTTGGATCATTCTATTCATCAAAGAATCCAGAAAAAATGTACTCAAGTGTTTTAAAAATTAATGATTAGTAATAATAATAATAAATAAATATTTGTTGAACTGCAAATCATATTAAAATCATATATTAGAATCATATTAAAATCATATATTTTAATGATTTCTGAAGGATCATGTGACACTGAAGACTGGAGTAATGGTGTTGAAAATTTAGCTTTGATCGCAGGAATAAATTACATTTTAAAATATATTCAAATAGAAAGCAGTTACTTTAAATAGTAAAAATGTTTCACAATATTACTGCTTTTGCTGTATTTTGGGTCAAATAAACGCAGACTTGGTGAGCAGAAGAGAATTATTTAAAAAAACATTAAAAATTGTACTGTTCAAAAACTTTTGACTGGTAGTGTTTTCAAGTTTTGCTGTAGTTAATAGTAATAACACTGATGATTTGTGAATGAATCATTCTTTTGAGTCAAATATTTAAATTGGTTGATGAAGTTTGCAAAGTCGGGCCACAGTTTTTACAAAGCCATTGGCACCAATGCTATCTACAATCGATTTACGCTTTTGATGCATTTGGAAAATGCAGCCTTAGACTGAATGATTTGCTCACAAACTGGACTGATCCAGTTCTCAGTAATTCAGTGGTCCGATTGTGGTGGTTAGGATTACAGTGAAGAATGACTTAAATGAGATCCTCACACAAGTTGAACTACTTTTTGATGCTGTTATTGTGATTTAGCTTCTTTTTTGAAGCATAAAAGCTTCAAAAGGATCAAAGATTCAGCTACTTTTACTTTAATTGCATGGAAAAGAGTGACCAGCACAATGCAAAATTACTCCCTTTGTGCTCAGTGCATGAAAGAAAATCATGTCTATGGACTTGAAGGTGGATAAATAATGCCAGGAATTTCATTTTTTCGGACAAACTGTTCCTTTAACCTCTCAAAGAATGTGTTGTAGAGTTTCATGACCCTTTAAAATCAGCCTAGGCGAGACACAAATGAACAATAAACCAAAGCGCCACTTCAAAACATCGTCAAGATAAGAGTCAGAATGAAAAATTGCGTTCTGTCCTTTACTTAGCCGGCAGCTATGATAACAACGCAGCTTTTCAGAGCGCGTTCTCGCAATACCTGCAGAAACGCAAATCCGTTTGCATGAGAAATGGCTGAGAGACACTTCTCTTGACCTGATGAATGAATTCAGTGCGGGCGTAAGGAATGCATTTGTCTCTCATGAAGCATTTTGGGAAATTGCTAAAGCATATCTGCAGATTTCTCTCCTTTCTGCAGCCGGTTTCAGAGATACGGGGCAGCAGTCAAATACAGATTAACGACGAAGAGACGAAACGCATCAGAATCAAGGAGAGGCTTACAAAGCCTGATTGGTGAGACGGCGCTCTGTATGCAAGGCCAATCGGAGCACACTTATTTACTCAACCTTCAGAGCGCACCGTGCTAATTGGATAACGCAGTCCGGTCAGATGTGAGCGGCGTGTGTTTGAGTAATTGGCCTGTCTTGCTTCTCCTAAATAGTGTCTGCCCAGTCATTTAACTTTGAAGTGTCTTCGTTGCGCACACGCGCAATGTTTTGCGCGCCGAGAATCAACTTTCTTTGATGTACAGTGTCATCTTGTAACCATAATTCGTCTTACAAGTCTAGGGAGAAAGAGCTGAGGCTCTCTGGTCAGTGCCACGCGGGTGATAAATGACATTTCAGCTCCGCGTGTCGGCCTAGCAGAGCCATTTGCTGTAAATTGATGTAAATCTTCGCTGAGGTCATAATGTTTTCTTTACAGGAGCAGTTTAGATAAAAACAGGGATTCTGTCTTTACCCAAAATGACTCACCTTCATGGCTTCGAATGAAAAGAATGCAAATGGAGATGAATGCTGGCCTACACGCTGTTGTTTTTCATGCAGCCACAATAGCTGAAAGTGATCAAGGCTGTCATACTTCAAAAAAGACAAACAAGCTGCATAAATGTAGTTTAAATCATGCTGAAGCCATAAAATATCTTTATGTAGGAAAGTATAGTTTGTTTGTACGTTGACAGACATCACTATGAACTGTGATGATATAGAGAATAGCTCCATCTTCAACTTTTACATTTTTTTCATGTAGACAAAAGCGACTTGAAAATGAGGAATACAACAAGCAATTCATCTTAAAGGAGCAGTTCACCCAAAAATACAAATTTGCTCAGGCCGTCAAGTAGGCCTGGGTGATATGGCCAAAAAATTATCACAATATTTTTTTTCATATCAGTCAATATCGATAATTAACATGATAAATGTCAAATTTTTATTTGATTTTTAAAGGTGGATTTTTGCTACAGTGTGAAAGTTGTAAAAACCAAACAGTTAAATGTGGCTTTAAAATATTCTTTATGGTCAGAACATGACAAACGCTTCTTGTTTTTTGAATTCTTCACACTTTTTTCCAGTCATTTTTCTTAACAAAATAAATATCTTAATAGAAAAAAAATCTTAGTTTTGCATGCTTTAATGAGTAATATTGTTTCAAATCAAGAAACAGGTTTGTTTTACCTGATAATATTAATAATAATAATATAACTTTTTTTTTTGTCTCTTAGAAATACACATTTGATAGTCATCATTTTCATACAGACAAAAGTGACTTAAAAGTGAGGAATACAAGAAGCAATTAATCTTAAAGGAGCAGTTCACCCAAACATAAAAATTTGCTCAGGATGTAGATGAGTTTGTGTCTTCATTAGAACAGATTTATAAGCTGTAAAAACAATTTGTTGAGTCAACTTAAAATAATTTTTGTTACCTGGCTGCCTTTAAGATTTTAAGTTCAGTCAACTCAAAGAAGTTTAGTCAACTTAAAATGTTAAGTTGTACTAAGTGACAACTCATATACTTGAGTTGATTCAACTTATAATTTTAAGGCGGCTGGGTAACAAGCCCAGCTTTTAAGTTTAACAAACCACATTTTTTAGTTTAGTCAACTCAAATATCAACTCAAAGTTGTGTCTTAGTACAACTTAACATTTCGATTTGGTTGTATATGTATATATAAATACACACAAATTAATGTATATATTTAAGAGAAATATGTTATTTATGTACAAAATATTTTAATTTACATATAATTTAAATTATATAAAAATTATAATAAATACATATACTTGTAAATATTTCTTACATATATACATGAATGTGTATGTATTTATATACACATAATAATTACACACAGTACACACACATATATTATGCAAACTCAAACTTTTATTTTGTATGAGATTAATCGCATTTAAGCATTACGTCACTTGCTCACCAATGGATTCTCTGCAGTGAATGGGTCCCGTCAGAATGAGAGTGCAAACAGCTGATAAAAGCATTGCATTGGCTAAAATATGTACATTATAATGCTTTCTCCTTTGAAAATGTAGTCTTGTCTGAATCAGGAGAGAAATATGCACAAATCAAGCATCATTTAAAAGTCCAAAGCAGTTCTAAACAAATATGTGACCCTGGACCACAAAGCCAGTCATAAGTAGCACGGGTATGTTTGTAGCAATATCCAACAATACATTGTATGGGTCAAAATGATTGATTTTTCTTTTATGCCAAAAATCATTAGGATATTAAGTAAAGATCATGTTTTGTAAATTTTCTAACGTAAATATATCAAAACTTAATTTTTGATTAGTAATATGCATTGCAAAGAACTTAACTTGGACAACTTTAAAGGTGATTTTCTCAATATTTAGATTTTTTTGCACCCTCAGATTCCAGATTTTCCAAATATTGTTCTAGCCTTACAAACTATACGTCAATGGAAAACTTATTTATTCAGCTTTCACATAATGCATACATCTCAAATTCAAAAATTTGGAGCCTTATGATTGGTTTTGTGGTCCAGGGTCACATATGTTGGTGAATTATGAATTACAGACTAGTATTTTGGCCAAAAGGAATGGTGCAGCTTTTTGGCTTGACAAGATTTATTAATTGATGGACTTGAGTAATGTGAATTGCTTGTGGATTATTGTGATGTTTTTATCAGCTGTTTGGACTCTCATTCTGACGGCACCCATTCCCTTCAGAGGATCCAATTCATGGCATGCTCTCCTTCAGCTGTGCCTTTAAAAAACTCTCAGTTTGTGTAACTCCGATACTCACCTGTCAAATCAGGTGTAGAACGGCTTCATTTTATTCCGTCCATCAGAAACCTGTACAAATTTAAATTAAATTTGACCGATGCTCAGTGCTCAATAATATTTCATGCCCAAAGCTTTTCCAGCTTTTGAGAGCCAGAAAAGTTTAACATATCTTTTATATCTATTCATATCCAGAGGAAAGTTTTGTTGCACACATGTTGCTCTTTCTTAGCTCGAGGGAGTTCATGGAGTTTTCTAGCCATGCTTCATTTAGTCAAAAGCAAGCATTCGTTTTGTTTAAGATGCTTTAAGATGCTTCTTCTAAATGAGACAAATAAATAAGACCATGAGCTGTAAAATGAATGTAATTTGTGCTTACAAGAGTTTGTTTATATTGACTTCTTTAACTTTTAATTGCATATTTTGGTGGTATCCTGGCATATATTGAGATCTCTTAAGTGGAGTTTTCAGATAATCTCATTCCTTTCTGAACAGTAAAGATATTTGGATCTCGCTTGTGATTTGTATATGCAAGCTATGTTTATATAAAATAAAAACATACTGCATGTCTTCTTTTACAATGTGTGTGTCTGTTTGTGTGAATGCTGACTCACAGTCAGCTTGCAAAAACCAATAAGACTGAAGATCTCTTATTGGCACTCTCTTTGGGATAATTCACATTTTTTTCTCCAGCATTTGATTGTTCTTCAGTTGTGGTAATTAATCCCTCAGATCCACTGGCTGTCCGCAGGCTCAAAAGGTTTATTTTTTCAATACAAACAACAATTAACAACATTATTGCAGGCATGTGGCACTTTCTGTTTTCTTAGCGGCCTGTGTGGGTTAAAATGCTGATCTTGAGGATTTTTTTTTTTTTTTTTTGAGACTTTCGGCATAAAGTCTGGTCCAGTTTTGTGTTTATTCTGGCCGTCCACAGGCTGAGGCTGATGTTACTTGGCACTTTGATTGACCTCTGTTTAACCACACATTACGTTTGCATATGGTTTCACTCAACCTCTCTAATATCCCTCCGGACTTCACTATACAATTTTCTGCTAATTGCCTTGAGGCCAGGTGAGAGATGTGCTCATCAAATCATTAACTCCAGCTCTAGCGTTGCATAGAGTTTGTAGTAATTCAATTTCTCAGAGTCTTAAATAATAAGTAATCTTAACAGGAACACGAAACGAAGTTTGCAACGCATTTAAAGGCACTGCAAGCGAGGTTTCGGCATGTGTGACGTATTTCAGAGCGAAGTGAAATATTTGGCTGGAAATAATTTAGGATGGGAATTGATTTTATCCTCTGAGATTTGATTGGATTGTGAAAAGTTGGGGTCTGATGTTATTGGTTAATATTGTTTTTCCCACCCCTGCAGCCTTGATTACATCAGGAGAAAAGTCATTTCAGAGGTGGAGAAAGTTATTGCATTTTGATGAAAGAATATGAAATATGTTTTTTTCCTTTCGGAAAAACATGCACTGAATGAATCGTGAGCAATCAGAGCAGGGATATTATGTCAGAAATTAAATAAGGTTGGTTTTTGATTTCATGTTTACATTAAAAAGCTGTAGTACATCCATGAAATGGCAATACATAAATAAACAAACCTAATTTCACATTGAATATCCAAATTTTTACATTGCAGATGTATGGCTGAGAACGGCATCTCACATTGACTTTAATGAAACTTTAAAAAAGATCAAACTGGTTGTTGTCCAGCAAGAATTAGATTGGAAAGTGTTGTCATGGTGCTTTAGATCTTCAGCTAATTTAAATTCACCAAGATCATCCTGAAAGAGTAAAGTTTTGCAAACCCACGTTCTACGAATCCCTTTACATCCCTTGACTTTTTTCTACTTGTTCGAAGGTCAAATACATGTTTTTTTTTACTCTTCATGTTGTCAAATACATTTTATTGTGTATAATTTCCACTTTCCCGTCTCTGAAAATTGCCCTTTTGTGACGCTATCAGGTTTTTCATGTGGATGTCAAAGCGACATGTGACTCTTGGATTGAGCAGTGTAATATAGCCCTAATGCGAGTCATGTCAAATGGCCTTGATGAACACCTGCATAAGACATGCTTAAGATTAATATTTCTGTCAACATAAAATCAAAATAGACATTTTACTTATTGCACTTATTACACTTGTCTTGAATTAATCATTGCACATTATGTCAAACTAGAGGTGGGCGATATGACAGAAATATTATGATCCACAAATTCTTTTTCAGGTTAGTTTTTAACATTTTGCTAATTGCTGAACAGTAAAAACTAGCAGGCCATACAGCTAATATAAGTAAAAAGTTCTTATGCTTATTAAGAACAAAGCAACAAATGACAGGCATTAGAACAAATAAATGCACTAGAACAAAAGCAAGTGAAGTAAAATGTGCTTTAAATTTTTCAGGTTAGTCTGTCTAACTGTAGTGTTCAGGTAAGACATATTACAGAAACTGAAACAAGTAATTTAATATAAAATGAACAATGTATGCATAACATATCGATTTTTATTAGAACTACAAAATGATTCAATCATACATATCGTGAAAATCTGACTTTTTCCATGTTTAAGTGCTATAATTGGGTCCCCAGTGCATCTACCAACCCAGAAAACATGAAAAAGGACAACCTAGTAACTTTTGGTAAGCCTTTTTCAGCAAGCTTGTGGAAAAAACAAGCCGCTCAGGACCTTATTATAATATTACCACCCCTTAATCTGCACGTTTCCACCCACGACACCGTAATTTTGTTTTCGCAAGCGGCAACGGTCTACCAGTTCTAACGCCATAGAAAAAGTTCGAACAAAGCATGCTAACTGTGCACACAGAACACTATTTAAAGTCCCAGCCTCAGAGGACACCAGAAAGCAGTGGATTTATTGATTTATTTACTGTATATTACACTGCTGCCACACAGATCTAATATAAACATGCAATTTCTTTCCCAGCTGTTTACCTTCACAGACATAACTGACTGTTTTTGTAACTCATCTGTGGTTTTAATGTAAACTTGTGTGTATTTGACAGTTTAATTGCAATAAGACATGAAAGAGGGTTTAGTTTAGTACTCACATGCTGTGTGACAGACACTTTGTGTGTAAGTGCTTCGGATGTGTACGCTCAGAAAACCCTATATCAGAAGTTTCAACTAATACGTTTTTTTTTTTTTTTTTTTAGCAGAGTATCAGAGGTATGAGCTGTAAAGGCACAGCCCTATTCTGGAAAAGGGGGCGGGGAGCAGCAGCTCATTTGCATTTAAAGAGACATCCATTAAAACAGCGTGTTTCTGCTTCCACTCAAAATAGGCATTTTTAAAAATGATATAATAAATAATCTGTGGGGTATTTTGAAGTGAAACTTCACAGATGCATTCTGCGGACACCTGAGGTTATATTGCATATTGTAAAAAAGGGCATAATAGGTCTCTTTTAATGACAGACAACAGCAGGTCTTTTAGACTGCTGTCACTTTAAGAGCTCATGTGCAAAACTAATATACTGACAAGCATCCTATTTTCTCCCATTAACTCATCTGTGGTTTTAACACAAACTTGTGTGTATTTGACAGTTTAAGTGCAATAAGACATGAAAGGGAACTTAGTTTAGTGCTTACATGCTGTGTGACAGACACTTTGTGTGCACATGCTTCGGATGTGTGCGCTCAGAAAACCCTATATCAGAAGTTTAAACTAATACGGTTGATGATTTCAGCACAATAGACATGATAATCAGAACCAAACAGATGTTTTTTTTGGCAGAGTATCTGAGGTACAAGCTGTAAAGGCACAGCCCTATTCTGGAAAAGGGGGCGGGGAGCAGCAGCTCATTTGCTTTTTAAAGCGACATGCATTAAAACGGAGTGTTTCTGCTTCCACTCAAAATAGGCATTTTCAAAATTACATAAATGATCTTTGTTGTATTTTGAGGTAAAACTTACATAGGTGTCTTTTAATTACAGACAACAGCAGGTGTTTTAGACTTCTGTCACTTTAAGAGCTCATGCGCGGAACTAATATACTGACACGCATCCTATTTTCTCCCATTAACTCATCTGTGGTTTTAACACAAACTTGTGAGTATTTGACAGTTTAAGTGCAATAATACATGAAAGAGAATTTAGTTTAGTACTCACGTGCCGTGAGACAGCCACTTTCTTTGCACGTGCTTCGGATGTGTGTGCTCGGAAAATACTATGTCAGAAGTTTAAAGTAGTATGGCTAAAAAAAAAGATTTCAGCGCGATAGGCATGATAAAAAAACAGATGCTTTTTGGCAGAGTATTTGAGCTGTAAAGGCACAGCCCTATTCTGGAAAAGGGGGCAGGGAGCAGCAGCTCATTTGCATTTAAAGAGACGTGCATTAAAACAGAGTGTTTCTGCTTCCACTCAAAACAGGCATTTTAAAAATGATATAATAAACTATCTGTGGGGTATTTTGAGGTGAAACTTCACAGATACATTCTGGGATACACCAGTCTGATCAAATACATACAATCAAGTCATGCTGCTTTAGTCAAGCATCCCATTTTATGGATATAAATTGTGTTGCAGTTATTCATATTGACTTTGATATGTTTGTTAATTTGCTTGTTTATGTCATCGAGTGCTCAAGTGTCTGTTCTCATGATTGTGTCGGCACTAGAACTCACTGCGGTTCAGCTATCACAGCTTAGTTGCTCCCTGAATGCTGATGGTACTTTTGTGAAATGATATTTTCAAATTGTTGGGGCTCATTGATCTTTTCCAAGTTTCCAATATCAGAGAGCTTCACATCCTATTAAAGCGGGACCGGCTGTGATACTAAGACAATAATTTGGATGAGTTCTTATGAAATAGGAAGAAATGAGTCATTCTTTATGTCTTGTTGTGTAAACCAAAATCGAGTAGGCGAAAGGTGTAAAGCGTGCGCGACTCCTGGGAGAGATAGTATTGTCAAACGTGCTAAGAATAGTGTGCCAAAATAGTATTTGGACTTTTTTGGCCTCACTTAAAAATGCATGAATTTTTGCATTAGATATTATGCAACCAAATAGCATTTGCAAACAAATTATGCTAGATCTAATCTCAGAGGTAACTTCAGTTTTCTGAAACATTTATAAATAATATAGCCATGGTGTTGTCATTTCAGCCCTATGTTCGTTTGTGAAATGTTTTGCATAAAGTGTTGGTGGATCTTATAAAAGAGGTCACACTTCACCCCAAAATTCAAGTTAATTTGATCAAAGGAAATAAAAAGGGAATACAAAATTAGTAATAAAAAGAATCGATTGCATCAAAGTATTTTTTATATTATTCTAAAAAGAGGAAATGCAATTTTTTTCTATTCTTTGTTCTTTATTTTAATTTAAATGTACTTATTAATTCATTCATTTTATTGTAATTATTAATTTATTATTATTTTATTTATTTTTTTGCAAACACCTTTGATGTATTCTGGCAATGACAAATTGTAATGTTTATTTGCATGAGATACCTCACTATTTTCTGTCTGCATGAGTAATATTTCTCTCTTCTTGTACAGGTTGACAGGATTTCAGGTGCCAGCGCCTGTCACAAGCACCGGATCCATATTTTCCCTGCGTCTTACCAGCGACTTCGCTGTAAGCGCCCATGGATTTAAAATATATTATGAAGGTAAGGAACATAACACAGCCTTTAATTTTCTTTGCTATTTATCATGGGTTTTGAGTTCGGAGATGCAAATTGCACACTGTAGCGGTCAATTAAAAGTTTTTCATCACAGAAGTGTTTGACAGCAGGCAGTGGGCGTAAAGCTAGAGAAGTGAAAAGCAATGTATTCATTCCTTAATGCTCTAATAATAACTATTATTAAAGGGAACGAATTCTAGTTTTTCTTCCATAAGTCAAATTAGTTTTGGAAGACGATTTTTTCCACTTGGTCCTTAATCGTGTTTGCTGTTGTAGGATCTCTATATGTAAATGAACTCTGTTAGAATTGGCTCACATGCTCTTTCTTTGTAAAATAAGTAACAGTGCTTACCTTTGGGTTGCCAGGTCTGATTTTATGCCTCCCTGTCCTTCAAAAATTTTAGTTTAGTTTAAGCTGGAAAAAGTAAAACTGACAAGGAAAATGTTTAATGATGACTTTACTAAGTCTTGTCTGAAAATAGTTATATGAGTTCATTTGAGTAATTGTTTTGAAGTACGAGAATTATTAAGCTTTCAGAGTTTCAATACTCAGGACTGTTTGAGGAGCAAGAGTTGTCAGGGATTTGTTGAGTTGCTAAGGAAATTTTTGTTGGTTGTTCTGGATGATTGCTAATTCATTCTTCAGTTTGTTGAGTTGCTAGGGTGTTACTAAACTGTTGCTAGAGCATTTCAGATGGTTGCTAGGGTTTACAAATGATTGCTGGTTATTTTGAACGATTTTGAAAGCTGAGACTTTGGAATTTCTCCCGGTGCTCCCAATCCTGGCCATTTGCATGTGCAATAGGTTAGAATATACTCTCAAAATATTATACATTTTAATTTCGTAATTGCTATGAATTAATTCTCGTAATTTCAACTTTATTCTCAAAACATTTCAACTTTATTCTCGTAATTTTGACTTTATTCTGAAAATATTTTGACTTTATTCTCGAAACATTTAACTTTTTTCTTGAAACATTTTGACTTTATTCTCTAAATATTTAGACTTTATTCTTGTAGCTTGAACTTTATTCTCATAATTTCGATTTAATTCTTGAAATATTTTGACTTTATTATCGTAATATTTCAACTTTATTCTTGTAATTTCTACTTTATTTTTGAAACATTTCAACTTTATTCTAGCAATTTTGACTTTATTCTCAAAACATTTAGCATTTTTCTCGAAACATTTCGACTTTATTCTCGTAATTTCAATTTTATTCTCGTAATTTCAACTTTATTCTAGAAATATTTCGACTTTATTCCCCTAATATTTCGACTTTATTCTCATAATTTCTACTTTATTCTCGAAACATTTAGATTTTGTTCTTGTAATTTCGACTTTATTTTCGAAATATTACGACTTTAATCTCATAATCTTCATTTTTATTTTTAACGTGGCACTAAAACGTTGTCATAGTTGCTGGAGTGTTCCAAATTCTTTTTTTTTTTTTTTTGGTTTCATTGTTCTTTGTTCAGGCTGATTATTTTTGAGGGTGTTGTTAGGTGTTTGCTAGGGTGTTCTGTATAATTTTAAATTCATTATTCAGGCAGTTATTTTCCCTAGGATGTTGTTAGGCAGTTTCTAGGTAATTCTGATTGTTTTGTTAGTTCCTTGTTCAGGGTGTAGGTTGCTAGGGTGTTTCTAGGGAATTTTTGGTGGTTGCCAGGGTGTTGCAAATGATTGCAGTTCTTTGTTTAGGTTGTTAATTTGCTTGAGCATTGTTAGGTGGTTGCTAGGGTGACCTGTATGAATGCAAAGGCTGTTAATTCATTAGGGCATTGCCTAGTTGTTAGAAATTGTTGGTGGTTGCCAAGGTGTTGCTAGGCAGTTGCTAGAAAATTGTTGATGGTAACTAATGTGTTCTGGATTTTTAGTTCCTTGTTTAGGGTGTGGGTTGTTAGGGTGTTGCTAGGGATTAAGGTTTTCCTAATTCTTTGTTCAGGCTGTTAGTTTGTTATGGTGTTGCTTGGTCATTTTGGGTGGTGTCCTTGTTATCAACGATTACTAGTTCTTCGATCAGGCTAATAATTTGCTAGAACATTGCTAGGTGATTGCTAGGATGTTCTGTATGATTGTAAATTCATTGTTTAGGCTGTTGATTTGCCAGGGTGTTGCTAGGCATTTGCTAGGAAACTGTTGATGGTTGCTAGGGTGTTCTGGATTTTTAGTTCCTTGTTTAGGGTGTTGGTTGTTAGGGTGTTGCTAGGGATTTTTTGTGGTTGCTAGTGTGTACCAAATTCTTTGTTCAGGATGTTAGTGTGCTAGGGTGTAACTAGGTCATTTTGGTGGTTTTTATTAATTATTATTAGTTCTTTGTTCAGGCTCATAATTTGCTAGGGTGGTGTTAGGTGGTTGCTAAGGTGTTCTGTATGATTGTAAAATTATTGTTCAGGCCTTTAATTAGCTAGGATGTTGCTGGGTGGTTACTTGTGAATTGTTATTGATTTTTTGTAGTTGCTAGAGTGTACCAAATTCTTTGTTCAGGCTATTAGTTTGCTAGGGCGTTACTAGGTCTTTTTAGGTGGTTTTCTTTGTTCAGGCTGATAATTTGCTAGAGTGTTGTTAGGTGGTTGCTAGGGTGTTCTGTCTGATTACAAATTTATTGTTTAGGCTTTTAATTAGCTAGGATGGTATCGTGGGAAATACTGATTGCTTTGGAGTTGCTAGGAAATTGTTGATGGTTGCTAGGTTGTTCTGGATGATTTTTAGTTCTTTGTTCAGGGTGTGGGCTGTTAAGATGATTCTAGTGATTTTTGTGGTTGCTGAAGTGTTCCAAATGATTGCAAATTCTTTATTTAGGTTGATAATTTGCTAGGGTGTTCTTGGTGAATACTTGGGAGTTGTTACGCAGTTGCTAGGAAGATGCTGATAATTGATTTTTAGTTCTTTATTCAGGGTGTGGGTTGCTAGGGTGTCGCTAGGGAATTTTAGGTGGTTATTCATTGTTAGGTGGTTGCTAGGGTGATCTATATGAATGCAAATTCATTTGCCAGGCTGGTAATTCGTTAGGGCATTGCTTTGGGTGGTTGCTAGGGTGTTTCCAGTGATTGCTAGTTCATTATTTAGGCTGTTGTTAGCGAGGACATTGCTACGCAGATGCTAGGGTATTCCAAATGATTGCTACAGTATTGCCAGTGTGTTCTAGACGCTTGTTAGTTCAGGATGTGGGCTGATAGGAGACAGACATAAATAGATAGATAGTCAGATGGGCTGTCCAGCAGACAGATGGATGTTAAAATCATTCTGTGTTGCTTGAAGTCCGATTAGCTGGAAAGGTGCTGAGTTTGACGGATGTGTAGTTTTGAATTCTAAAAGTGAGAATGTGTCTCCACTGTGCATTAGACTGTATTTAAAAAAAAAAATAAATAAATAAAATCTAATTTTCTATTCTATGTACCCTTTAAGAAACGCTAATGCTGTCTGTCTCCGTTCAGCCTAGTTTTGTATCACTTATTTCAGCCCAGATAACTCAGTTCACCCAAAAGGGAATGTTTAATATCTGAGCAGATGTTGTGCTGCGCCATCAAGTTTATCAGCTTCTGGCCCTGATTGGTCGAGTTTGCAAGCGTCTGGGTCATCTACACCCTCAGTGACTGTCATTTCTCAACCAGTCGCCATCTTCCATCACTCTCTCCACCTGTTATCCTCCTGACCTGACCACAGCATGCCGTCCCATCTGCTCCATCTTTACAGTCTGAATTATTCAGTCCCATTGACCAGCCTGGGCATTGGCTCATGCTTTTGTGTTTAATGTGCTTCTGAATTTTATGGGTTTTGGAATATTAATCCTGCAGGTTATTGCTCTCCAGAGGGCTTGGGATTCCCACTGAATTCACAATGACTTTGTCTCATTGTCATTCATCTCCATAGATTGATGTACATAATTGAAAAATTTGAGTCTCTTTTAAAGTCTCATTTGGAGCATTTTTATGAAGAGATATGTTGCTAGGGTATTTTGTATGGTTGCTAGATGTCTCTGAGTCTGTTGACCACCATAATATTCTTGGGGGTCTACTGGTCCCAACATTAGTTTGGTTATTGCAAAGTCTAAACAGCCCATCTGGTCTCTGATTTTTGGCATGGTTTTGTAACAGAATTCTAGGAACATTTTTGGGTAGTTGCCAGGTGATTTCCACCAGGTCTCTATGAAATTCTTTGGGGTCTATGGGTGTCAGTATGGGTCAGTGAATAAAAAGAGCCCATCTGGTCTCTATAATTTGACATGTGTTTTAAGTACTTGCTAGTTTATTTTGGATGGTTTCTAGATGATTATTGCCAAAACTTGTAAAGTCTGTTGACCACCATAGACCACCATCTATTGGTCCCAACTAGTTTGGTTAATGAGTCCAAAGAGCCCACAAGGTCTCTAAGATTTTTGGCATGGTTTGTAGGGAGTTCTAGGTGGTTACTAAGGTATTTCGGATGGTTTTCGTGTGATTGCCTGTAAGTATCTATGAAATTCTTTGGGAACTAGAAGTCCCAACATGGGTCAAGGAGTGAAAAGAGCCCACCCTAGACTCTATGATGTTTTGAAGCAGTTTATAGGGTGTATAGTGTATAGGGAGTATTTTGGATGGTTGCTAGGTGAAGGTAGTGAGTGTAGATATTTTTGGGGGTTTGTGGGTCCTAACATAAATCCATTTTCTTATCTAGGTGGTTTTTAGGGTCTCCTAGGTGGTTGGTAGGGTATTTTGGGTTGTTGCTATGTGATTTTTGTCCTAACATAAATCCATTTTTGTCATGGTTTTTAGTGTCTTCTAGGTAAGGTATTTTGGATGATTGCTAGATAATTATTTCCAAGACTCTTTCTTGTAAAGTCATAACCATAACATTCTTGGGGGTCTGTTGGCCCCAAATAGTTTGGTTAATGAGTCCAATTCTGTTTGGTTTCTATGGTATTTTGGGTGGCTTCTAGGTGATTGTTCCCAAGTCTCTATGGAATTCTTCAAGGTCTATGGGTCCCAACATGGGTCACTGAATAAAAAGAGGCCACCCTGATATCTATAATGTTTTGGCATGGTTAGATAGTTGCTAGGTAAGTATTTGTAGGTGGTTGCTAGACTATTTTTGGATGGTTGCTAGGTGAGAGAAGTCTCTTTGATATTTTTGGGGGTTTATGAGTCCTAACATAAATCCATTTTCTTTACTAGGTGGTTTTTAGGGTCCTCTAGGTGTTTGGTGGGGTATTTTGGATGGTTGCTCAATGATTGTACCCAAATCTCTTTGATATTCTTGGGAGTTTTTGAGTCCTAACATTAATCCATTTTTGTCATGGTTTTTAGTGTTTTTTAGGTGGTTGGTAGGGTATTTTGGGTGGTTGCTAGACGATTATTGCCAAGACTCTTACTTGTAAAATCTGTTGATCACTATAACATTCTTGGGGGTCTGTTGGTTCCAACTAGTTTGGTAAATGAGTCTAAAGAACCCACAAGGTCTCTAGGATTTTTTTGGCATGGTCTGTAGGGTGTTTTAGGTTGCTAGGTGTTTGTTAGGATATTTTGCGTGGATTCCATGTGATTGCCCCCAATCGTCTATAAAATTCTTTGGGCTCTATGAGTGAAAAGAGCCCACCCTAGTCTTTACAATGTTTTGAAGCAGGGTGTTTTGAGTATTTTTGGATGGTTGCTAGGTGAGTGAAGTCTCTTTGATATTCTTTGGGGTTTATGAGTCCTAACTCAAATCCATTTTCTTTTTGCCATGGTTTTTAGGGTCTTCTTGGTGGTTGGTAGAGTATTTTCGAAGGCTGCTTGGAGATTGAACCCAAGTCTCATTTGGAATTCTTTGGAGTCTATGTGGGTTTATGAGTCCTAACATAGATCAGTTTTCTTTTTGGCATGGTTTAAGGGTCTTCTAGGTGGTTGGTAGGGTATTTTAAATGGTTTCTAGGAGATTGTACCTAAGTCTCTTTGATAATCTTGGGGGTTTATGGGTCCCAACATTGGTTAAAAAGTGTAAAGAACCCACCCTGGCCTCTATGATGTTTTGTCACGGGTTGCAGGGTAGTTGTTGGGGTATTTTGAATGGATTCTAGGTGATTGCTACCAAGTCTCTTTGATATCCTTGGGGTTTTATGAGTCAAAACATGGGTCAATGAGTCAGAAGAACCCAGACTTGTCTTTATGGTTATTTTAGTGCAGTTTGTAGGATGTCCACCAGTCAATCTGTTAAAGTCTCCATGAAATTATTTGGGGTCTGTGGGTCACAACATAAGTCGATTAGCAAAAAAAGATTTTTTTGTGTGTGTTTTTTTTTTGGCATGGTCTGTAGGTTGTTCTAGGTCATTGCTAGGGTATTTTGGGTTGATGTTAGGTAATTGCTCCCAAGTCTTTTGGGATATTCTTGGGGGTTTATGAGTTCCAACATGGGTCATGAGGTAGTTTTTAGGGTGTTTTGGTGTCCACCAGGTGAAATTGTTTGTTCGATCTATTAAAAAAAGCAAAAGCACACCTCTTGTCAACAAGCCTGGTGATTTCAGGTGTAATTTGTGTCCGTAGTGCAAACAGTGAGGGGTTAAGGGTTCTAAGTCTTAGCAAGCAGCAATAACAAGGGATTGGTTCGTGTCCAATGGTTTTAATGTGCTAGTGATTCAACATTTATGAGAGAGAGATGGACACACACAGGGGAAAAGAAATCTCATTTTGGTTCCTGTCAGTTTTCCGTCACGTCGGAACAACTGAAACCATGTTTGACAGTCAGTGCGTGCGCTTTGATTAATGTGTCTATCGCCATCCGGTACGAGTCAGCTTCTGAGTGTAGAGTTAGATGCAAAACCTCAACCTTTCTGTCTGCCCTTCAATTGAATGCCAATGACTCTGGAAATACCATATGTCACGATCAACATGCTAATGTTCGGTCATCACGACGTGCATTAACGTTCCTCCCTGCAGAGCCTCTAGCATCTAAATGCTAGGACGGGCCAAAACATTGATTCGGAAACATTTCCTGGGATGACTAAAGAGCGCTCGTTTATGGAAATGTGAGCAAAATGAAAACACAGCAGAAATGGCAGCACTCTTTGTCTTGTGTTGCAACCTTTGAAATTTGCTGTTCGTGGCCTATTATGTCGTAATGTCTCCCAAATACATTATGCTCTCTCGTGACCTGTGAAATCTGCCTGTCTTTGAGTTCCTGGTGGCCTCGTCCCTGTGGATCTGTTGAAGGTTTTTGGTGGTGTTTGCGAATTGCTTGTATGCAAAAACAGCTCAATAACTCTGAATGCACCACGACTCGTGACAGGCTCCCAGGGAAAGATTGCTGTGTGCTGAAGTGTGCTCAGCGTCGCAATATAGACGCTCTGACAAACTTCCATCATCTTCAAGGGCAGCAAAGTCATTAGATGTATAGAGGGATGAATGGCTCATCTCCTGGGATCAGCCTGTGGTAATTACCTCAGCGGTTTGCCCACTATGCTCTCAGCACTCAGTCCAGACGTACGAATGTATATCATTTTATCTGAAAATAGATATTAAAGGCGATCTGTGTAAATCTTAAAGCTCTAGTGGCACAGAATTGCAAAATAATAATTGATTTCAAACAGTTCAATCTCGCTGTCTGTTATTGGTCTGCCAGATAGATCCCAAGCTTGATTGGAAAAATGAAAAAAAGAAAAGAACAAATTCTATATATAAATTTGACTGTGAAAGTACCCACAATAGATTATTTAAAGCTATTTTGTGTAAATGAAAAAGCATCAAGTAGACATTACAAATTGCAGTTTTAGAAATAAAAATATTTTATTTGATTCAACATAGAATTTATTACACAAAAACATTTAGGCTGCCACGGCCTAACATAAACTATGGAACATAAAAGAAGATAATTTGAGAAACATCGCAGTATTTTTTCAAACGATGAAAGTCATTGTAAACCAAACCAGCTTTGTTACCAACAATCTTGTTACCAACAATTTGTTAATATTTTACATTCATTTGATTAATTTCAGGAATGAAGTAAATGGCTTTCTTTTTGAATGGGCCTTTGAATCACTGATTCACACGATTCGTTCAAAACGCGTATGCGTTCAGAAACTAAACACCGCTGTGTTGCTCAGAGACGTGCAACAATTCTGCTATGGCTTCAAAGATAATATGTTCTCTGCAAAATGGAGCAAAAACACATAATATTGTGTTTCAAATATAGCACAATACGAACTTCTTATTTACTGAACGGTTGTATAAAATCACATTTAAGCTCATGATATATCAGGACAAAATCAGCACTCGTGTCATATCTTGCTGCCCGTGTGATAGCACACGATATCTGCACATACAGGGGTATTTTTTGCACTAATATCTTAAATTTTAGAGCATAACTGCATTTATGGAGTTGTTGCCCTGCATCATTTTAGTCAACAGTTAACTATATGAAATGAAGTACAAGTCTTGGATTCAGGGCCAGTGCGTTAACTGTGTTAAAATATTTTAATCATGTTATTTTTTTCATAATTAATTAAGTTAATATGTTAAAATGACAGCCCTAATATATTCTAATTGTTTGTATATGTAATTAATTATTTTTAAATTATATATTAAAAATCACTTTCATTTAATCTTCTTTCCTTCTAAAGTATCCTATTTTGCCAGGAAATTCAATTCCAGATGTAAAATAGTAAATTGTTTCACTTTGACTTGTTTGGGTTTAAAATGACATTATTTTGCTTACATATAAATTCTCATATTCTCAAATAAAGAATAATTATTTAAAGTGAGTATTTTTTTTGTTGTTGTTTCCATTTAAATGTTCATATATCTATAAATGTGTTTGTTTCATACATTTCATATTAATTCTTTGAAATATAAAACATCTGACCTGTCAGCATCTGTCATCTTCTGACTTGTCATTATGAATTATTTGATTTTATTTCGCTCCAACCTTACATATATTTTTCAGCCAGATTTATCATCAGTCATTTCAAGTGGTTGTTGTTTTTTTTTAACTTGGTTACATTTCTTCAGTAGACTGAATGGTTATGGTTCACTGAATGGTTATGGTTACGAATAAAAGTGTTAAATGCTTCAAGTTTGAGGGAAGGCCACAAATAATGCTGGTTCTGTTTTCTCTTAGATGATTTGAGATAAAAGTGTCCTTATAGTGTTTCTGGTGGTCTTTTCACAGACACTTTGGGAGCTATTATGAACATCTCCAGCAAGCACAAGTGGGATCAAAATAGCAGCCATTTCTCATAATAAGAGAGCTGGGGGTCAGTCACGAGGGTCTCTCTCTGTTCAGTGGAATCTATCTGAGCTGTTTCTGATTGAAAGGAATATCCCTGGTTCAATACAAGTTAAGCTCTATTGGCAGCGTCTGTGACATGCTGTCGATTACCGCAGAAAATAATTTCAAATCATTCCCCAATTTTTGAAAACAACTGTGTTTACTACAATGCACTTATGTTTGAAGTCTATGTGCTAAAGCATTTAAAAGAAAGGGTTTAAATGCAGATTTGATCATTTTTTAATTTATTTGAATGTATATGTAAAGTCATCTTAAATGCTATTTTATCAGTTGGACTACTCTGGGTGGATTAACTTCTTGTTATTCATTATATCAGCACTTTGCAGATAATTACACCAGTTTGCTTTCGTCTCCCTGTGCATGAGAATTTACTAGCTTTACACAGTATTGTGAACTGAATGTAAATTCACACAAACAAGGTTAGTAAGTGACTTTATTTATTTATTTTTTGTTTGGTGCCACTTTATATTAGGTGTCTTTAACCACATGTTGAACTGCAAAACACATTTGCTGGAATAGGATCTGATTTGGTTACATTTTGGTTAGATTTAAAGGTGGGTAAGGTGTAATTACATTAGAAATTAATTACATAGGTAACTATAACGGGGCATTTTCAAATGTAAATGCGATGTAAAAACATGTATTTACACAGTGCATTGTATCAAATTTTGATAGTAACATTTATGAAGTGGGTCAAATTTTTGTCTTTTCTGTGCAAATTGACAGCATGTTGGATTCTGTCCGTAGAGCTAGTTGTACTGAATCTGGAACATTATTGGGTACATTGGCAGCAACAGACAGGCTAGTGCTTCCACAGTCCTGTAACTGTCAATCGAGATCACCCAACAACATTCATTATGACAGAGAGGTGTCGTGTGCCACGAGCAGTGGAGGTATAACCTGCTGTGAATGGGTATGACAGGCCACATGCCATGCTTATGCCATGTTTATGTTTGTATTTATTGTAGAAGCTGTCATGTTAAATAATGACAGGTAAAACAGCACACTCTCCTGCTGTGCTCCATAAATCAGATGCTTGTTGCAAAGGCCACCGCGGTGGATGTGAAGGTAAACACAGGAGGTTTGAGCAAACCAAATCTTAGCTGTTTCTTAGATAGTTATCTGTGGAGTGACACTTCAATGGCATGCAGTGACCGCCACATATCCGTGTGTAGCATTTCATCAAGCTGAAATGGTGTTTACAATCCATTTAACGTTCCTAATGTGACATCTCTGAGTGAAACAGGATATTCAATGATATAAAATGTAGGGAAGGACTTTATTTGGAATTCACTGGATTGTATAAAAGTGGTGTTAGATAGACAGATTGATTCTGAAATATCAATAAGTGTTTGTGGGTGTGTGTATAGTAAGAGATTTGAATATTATCTTTTTTGAATTGATTGTGATCTCATGTTCTATTGTAGTGGTTTTCAACTGGTGTGTTGCAGGTCTTTCTAAAGGGTCATCGACAGCGAAATGGGTTTATTATGGGAAAGCATTTCCCATATTAGTTGTTGTGTGTCCAATAATACAGTATTTTGGCACAAATTTATTAGTCACTAGGGAGAAGCCAGCCAAATTAGACCGATGCCAGCATGAACAGGTTGCTGGATATCCTCTCATCCTACGCAAAGTGAAAGAAAATATGACCCAGACTAGATTAAATATGAATATAGAACATGCAGCCATCAAAAGCCACTCGTGTTGATAGTTATATTGTTGATGTTCATATGTATATTGTTGGGCTTGTGCAATTCATGATAAATGGATGGATGGAGGACGGGATGGATTTAAGGATGAATGAAAGATTTACAAATGAATGGATGGATTAATAGATGAATTGATGAATGTTAGGTTGGATGGATTGATGAATGAATGAATGAATGATAGATTGTTGGATGGAAGGAGGAGCAGTATATTGTTGGATCAGTGCAATTTTTGATGAACTTATGGATGAATTATGTATTTATAGATGGATGATAGATTGTTGAATGGATTAATAGATGAGTGCGTGAATGATAGGTTGGATGGATTGATGGATAATATGATTGTTGGATGGATGGAGAAGCAGTATAATATAAGTTTTGATGGGTGAATGGATGAATAATAGATTGAATGATTTTTTGATGAATCAATGAATGATAGATTTGTGGATGGATGCATTACAGATTGGTAGATGGGTGGAGCAGTGTATTGTTGGGATGGATGGATGGATGGATGGATGGGTTTGATGGATGAATTTAGATGGATGGATGGATGGATGGAGCAGTGTATTGTTGGGCCTGTGCAGTTCATGATGGATGGATGAGTGACAGACTGATAGATGGACAGATGGATCAGTGTATTGTTGGGCCTTTGCAACTTAGGATGGATGGGTGATAGACTGATAGATTTATGGATGGATGATATTGTTGGATGGATGGAGGAGCAGTATAATGTTGGGTCTATGTAATTTTTGATTGATTGAAAGGATGATTTATAGATTGGTGGATGATTTATTGATGAATGGATGAATGATAAATTTGTGAATGGATGGATTATAGATTTGTGGATGGATGGAGAAGTGTATAGTTGGGCTTATACAATTAATGATGATAAATTGGATGGATGTATGGATGAGTGATGGATGGATGAATGGAGCAGTATATTGTTGGGCCTGTGCAATTCATGATGGATGGATGAAATATAGACTGATAGATGGACGGATGGATTAGTATATTGTTGGGCCTATGCAACTTAGGATGGATGGGTGATAGACTGATAGATTGATGGATGGATGGAGCAGTATATTGTTGGGCCTGTGCAATTTTTGATGGATGGATGAGTGATAGACTGATAGATGGACAGATGGATCAGTGTATTGTTGGGCCTGTGCAACTTAGGATGGATGGGTGATGGATGGATGATAGGATGGATGGATGGATGGATGGATGGATGGGTGGAAGAGAAGTATAATGTTGGATGTATGTAATTTTTGATGGATGAATGGATAAATAATGGATTGGTGGATGATTTATTGATGAATGGATGTATGATAGATTTTTGAATGGATGGATTATAGATTGGTAGATGATGGAGCAGTGTATTGTTGGCCTATGCAATTAATAATGATAGATTGATGGATGGATTTGATGGATGAATGATAGATTGGATGGATGGATGAATGGATGAAGGGGTTATGTATTGATGGACTGATTGATCAGTATATTGTTGGGCCTATGCAACTTAGGATGGATGGGTGATACACTGATAGATTGATGGATGGATGATAGGATTGTAGGATGGATGGAGGAGCAGTATAATGTTGGGTCTATGTAATTTTTGATCGATTGGTGGATGATTTATTGATAAATGGATGAATGATAGATTTGTGAATAGATGGATTATAGATTTGTGGATGGATGGATGAATGGATAATTGGAGCAGTTGGGCTTATGGAATTCATGATGATAGATTGGATGGATTTGATGGATATATGAATGAATGATAGATTGGATGGATGGATGGATGGATGGATGAATGGATGGAGCAGTGTATTGTTGAGCCTATGCAACTTGTGATGGATGGGTGATAGACTGATGGATAGATAGATAGATAGATAGATGAAAGTATGGATAGATAGACGGATAGGTGGATAGTTCAAGTTTGTACAACAAAAACTAGTGCTGAGTCTCTATGTGGTGTCCAGAGTAAAATCAACCTTGTAAAACAAAACCAGTTCAACAGAACTGCTGCTGTATTTCACATCAGTAGGCTTTGTATTTCCACAAATCACAACTCCTGAGTAGCAATTACATGGAATGGTCTCTTTCCAAAAGTAATTTCCAACTCCAAATGTCGCACTCCACCAGTGTCCTGCCCATCAGTCAGAGCGGCAGTAGCACAATCAAACGGACGCTTTTGTCATGTCTCTGTTTGTATTAGAGTTTTTTTTAAGACTGCTGAGGGACCAGGTTTGTAATTGCTTCTTTGGTACAGGGGGAGAAAAATAAATAATCCTCTCTCAAAGGTAATACTTCAACACTTTCTGTACTAAGCCTGATTCATTTCCACTCCGGGCCATTTATTTGACTGCCATAATATAGAAAGCCACGGAGTCCAACCTGTCGTAATGAACAGGAAATGCCTCCATTACCCCAGTTCATGGGCGTAAAGCTCAGTGGGACTATATTCGAGCGGAGATGAGCTGACAGATGGGCCGTGTTCCTATGTAGAGAGTCACACTGGAAAACATAGACAGAGAGTGAGCGATGATAGTCGCAAGCAGAAACTAGCTTTAGTTTAAGCAACAAAGCTCTCGATTCCAAACCGAATGGAAAACGTGTTCATGCAAAGCATTGGTGTGAAAGTGCATGATCTGTTGTTAAAGGTAGATTAAGTAAAGTAGGATCTGTCTCATTGAGTGACATAGAGATAATGCTTTCGCTGGTGTGAAGTGACGTGGTTTTAAGACGCTTTAAGCATAAGACTTTAGAGCACAAATTGAGATGAAATTAATGGTTCACTGACTGTGTACCAGGGAGCAAATGCACTGCCATATCATTCTATCTGCTAAACGGCGTCTATAAATCACCTGCTCAAGTTGTAATTTTGCACGTCTGCTGGTTTTAGAGGGTCACTTTTTAAACTTGTATAATTCTAATGCAGAAGCACATTAGCGAAATGCATTAAAGTGCATTATACTTTCTAATGTAGAACTATAAGGACCTTTAAAAGACTTTTGTTGTGTTCTTCACATGCTGTGCAGATGCATTTACATGCATTTTCTTTTTAGATGACATGCTAAATTCTTCAGTTTATGGTGCCATTTCCTAAAATGCAGGCACAAAATGTTCTTTTCTGTGGTGACAGAAATCAAAATACAGCAGCTTAGAGTTCATGTCATTTCACAACGAGGCGTTTGTGTGGATGTATCAGTGTTTGTAGCACAAAAAAGGACAAGTCTGTTATGAACAATTCTTTGCTTTGTACTGCTGATATATTCTGTTATTAATTCTGCTAATTCTTTTGTTCAGCAAGGACCCAATAAATTGATCTAAAGTGTTAGTAAAGACATTTATAATGTCTTTAAATACAAAGATTTCCATTTCAAATAAAAGCTTTTGAACTTTCTATTCATCAAAGACAATGGTTTCCACACAAATACAAAGAAACGAAACTGTTTTCAAAATTGATAATAAACAATGTTTCTTAAGCAGCAAATCAGCCTATTAGAATGATTTCAGAAGGATAATGTGACACTGAGGCCTGAAGTAATGATGCTGAAAATTCAGCTTTGATCACAGGAATAAATTACATTTTAAATAGAAAACTCATTTGTAATAATTTTTCACATTATTCCTATTTATACTGCATTTTTTATCAAATAAATGCAGTCTTCGTGAGCATTAAAGATGTGTTTAAAAAAAACATTAAACGGAACTGTTTATAAAACTTAAAAAACATTTTGTGTATTTTAGTACACAAAATACTTGACATACTATAACAGACAGTATACACTGACATATTTATTGTTCTGTTTTTTATTCCATTTTATTGTATTTATAAAATTACAAATAACTTTATTTTGCATTCTTTGAAATTTTAGAATGCAGAATACAGCATATACCGTTGTACCAGGTGCTACTTATAGTAACTAGTTCATGATCATCACAACTGATGATCATCTGATTGTCATAAATATCAGTCTGAAACGGGCAGTGCAGTGTGTCTGAAGTCGACTGAGGATTGAAATGGAATTTCATGATGGTGGCAGGTGCTCAGAGCGGATATGTGCTGGTATAAATCAAAGATAAGCGAGCTTAACATATCATATCCAGACATGTGTCCCTGAGGATTAGAAATGTGTCAAAGCAGGAATATTAGTCTGACGTCAGATCTGTGAGAAATAAGTACAGTCGACTGCATTCTTTTTTTTAATAGATAACTATCTTTTTTATTGTAGTAGGATGTGGCCTTTTTGTTTCTTGCACAAATTCATTTTTTATTCATTGTTTTCATTATTTTTTGATGAATACATGCTTTGCAACTTGCTAATTGGCTTGCTATAACCAGCAGAAATCAGCAATGCGTTAAGAATAAAATTGTGCTCATCAACTGGCCCTTTACTACGTCTGAATTTGGCATCTTCTCTTTGTATCTCCTCAGAACTACAAAGCAGCTCTTGTGGGAATCCAGGAGTTCCTGCCAAAGGAATCCTAAACGGAACGAGCTTCAATGTGGGAGACAGAATCCGGTACCACTGTGTGGCTGGATATACCCTGGACGGCCACGCACAGCTGACCTGTGTCACCAGCACGTCTAATGTAGCGGTGTGGGATTTTCCTATTCCCATCTGCAGAGGTAGGAAGTGACGGATAGACGCTTGGGGAAACTGCACTAAGAAGCTCATTTTCATTTTCTGGATGCTTGGGTTTTTGAGGCTGAGCTGTTATTATTAAAAGGAGGCCTTTTCTGCTTTTGCAGAGCATCACAGGGCATTAATGCATTTGGACACACTTAAAATGTCTGAATGTCATTGCATTAGATGATAAAATATCAAAGCAATTGGTTTCTGGAAACAAATGGTGCACAAGCTCTTTTTTTTAAATGACATTATCCAACTAGTGCTAAGCAATACAGCTAAAACAACGTTGATATATTTCAGCCCTGTCATGATATGCAATATATATCTCAATAATTATGTATATTCTCTAAAAAGAAAGGATTTTTTTCAATCAGGACCAAAGTTTCAACAAACAGCCATATTTGACAAGTAGATTCAAAAAGGACATGTTTTTGTCTAATTTTTCATGTTCATGGTCAAATGACTGGCCTTTTTATCATTGCTTGTAAATCTGTAATTATGCTCTATTATCACTAAATTTTGGATTCAGTCTTTGTCATCTTGTCATCATTTCTTTTTGGAACTGGCTGATTGTAAGCCTCATTGATCTTAGCTCATGCAACTCAATTTTTGAGTACAAAAAGCAACATTTGTGGATATTATTGGCAATGTTTACTCAAAAACGAAGGTGCGCATGTTCAGATCACTGAGGCCTATGATCAATATGCTCCAAAAAGAAATGCAAAACCTGTGCTAAAAGAACACAAGTTGATGAAAAGATTTAACTAATAATATGCCATAACAGGAAATAATATGGCATAACAGGAAATATATAATTTATATTTTTCTTGTAGGCCTGTCATTTTTAACTAGGAAGATGACAACAAATAAACATTTTTGGGGAGTTGTTATATCCTGAATGAGCAAAAACAATAAGTTTTAATCCAATGCAATAAGACTAACTATGATTTTGGGGGAAAATCCTCTCACACAAATGAGATTTTTTTCATTACATTATTTTTTAATGAATAATTTTGTTTTAGGTCCATAAATATACCTAATAGTAGACAGCAGCTTATCATGTGTTAAAAAAAAAAAAATAAAAAAAAAATAAAAAAAAAAACATTGAATCAGAGTTTTAAAATAACTTTTTGTATCACAGTTTGAACACAAAACCAGTCATAATGGTCAATTTTAATGAAATTGAGATTTATATATCAATTATCAATATATATAAATATTGAGAAAATGCCTTTAAGGTTGTCCAAATGAAGTTCTTAGCAATGCATATTACTAATCAAAAATAAAGTTTTAATATTTACGATAGGAAATTTACAAAATACCTTCATGGAACATAATCTACTTCATATCCTAATGGTTTTTGGCATAAAAGAAAAATTTGATCTACACAATGTATTGTTGGCTATTGCTACATATATTCCCAATGCTACTTTAGACTGGTTTTGTGGTCCAGGGTCACATTTATACATCTCTCCCTTTTATAAATTATATCTAAATCATCACAAATATATTGGATATGCAGTCTAACCCAATAACTAGCTAGTGTTTAGATTATTTCACGCAGGTGTCACGCAGGAGGAACCAGAGGTGAAATTCATCACATAAACTATGAATATGTTCCACTACTGTTTGAAAACCAACTAATTTTGAACCGCATTTCTTTGTGACAAACTGAACTGCATTCAGTTTTATAATTTAAAATCTAATAAATGCCTTTTGATTTTTTTTTCTTATAATTTAATTCTTTAAAATTCCACTTGCTGTGATATTTTGTTATTCAGTGCATTGGCATTCAGATATTTTAAAGTGTGGCTTGAGTGTCCAAGTACTTCTCGAGGCCACAGATTCTTTTGTAAGCAGCATGTTGGCTCAAAAATGAATCCAGGTACTTTGCTGTAAGCCTACAGTACTCTGGCTTTGGCTTTGATATATGCAGCTTTTATATTATTCTGTTTTGTTGAATTTCAAATGAACATTGTTTTTTAACTTGTATTGTGCTTAAAATTCTCTCTGCCTCTCATTTGTCTTTCTGGGATTGCTTTAGATATGGTGATTTATGAAGTGTTCTGCAGCGCCTGCTGTAAAATCCTGCAGTTCTTTTGCATTAGCCTTCTTTTGCATGGCGCAATCAAACGTGAGTCGCCCCAGCGGGAAAAGCCTGCGTGTGAAATCCGAAATACGGTTAATAATTTAGGTGTTGCTTTAATTATCAGCGTGAGAAACTTTGATGTGCGCTCAGGTATTGTGGGTGGCATTTTACATTTTGGAATATGATGCATGATTGAACTGAATAAAGATAAAATATGCTATATCCCCAGGATATGTGAGAAATGAGTACTGCTATATTATTTGCTTAATGAAAGATGAACAGGGCTCAAAACATATCGATGAAAGGTACTTTTTGGTGTAGAAAAGGCCTCATTAAGAACAGCGTTTAAACCAGCAAACATGTTTGATGTATTATAGCCTCTCATCTTCTTATTAGTTTTGCTTCAGCAGCTTCTCCTTGGCTGAATGAAGACAGAAACAGTATTTGTGACTCACCATTTAGGTTATGAAATTCTGTCTAATTGGGTTCGAAGTCTGTGTCGTCAAACTATTTCAACTCTTTGATTTGAGTAAACTCAGAAGTTGCTAACGCAGATAACAGTTTATTTCGTTCCTAGTTGAGTTCTGCAATGGTTGTCAGTGGGGTTTTTAGGATTCCTCGATTCAATTAGAGTACTTAATTATTAAAAAATCCTCGACTGCATTTTGTCTGTGTCGAGTAAACGGCAAAATACTGGAAGTGTCGCATTCCAAAGATGATCATTCCAAAATCCATTTAAAAATCGTAATAAAGTAAGTATGCTACGATTCAATTCAACAATTATATGCGGAGCAGGTTTAATCTGTGTGTTAATTATTTAAATGGATGTAGATTACACATGACAGAGCGTTCACAGTAAATGCTGCTCCACACAAACATCTCTGCATGTTGCTCTGAGTTTGGATTTATTATACTGTTCATCTGGGAATGCAACATGTGCCATTTCATCATATTTGTAAGCCTATGCAAACACAGGAGAATACATCATTATCTTTCTCAATATGCTAACTGTTTGTTGCGATTTCAAAATAAAAGCTCATACTGAAGAAATTACTGTGGCTGTAGAATTTCTGTCGTGAAGAAATGTCCAAAAATTAAAAATTAAATAATTAAATGTTGTTTAGTCAACATTAAACAAGAATTAGATAAAAGCAGGCATTCAATATAATGCATAAAGTAGATACATATTATAATATTAATATTTCTTAAATATATAAATGAATGTGTTTGTATTTATATATACATAATAATAACACACAGCACACACACATATATTAGGCAAACTCAAACCTTTATTTTGTATCCGATTATTCATGATTAATCATTTGACAGCCCTAATATATTTAAGTAATTTTAAAGGTTATTGTTTGCTTAGGTCTATTTTTATTACCACACACACACACACACACACAAATCAATTACAGTTATCCAATTACTCGATTAATCATCAGAATATTTGACCGATTACTCAGTGACCGAAATAATCATTAATTAATGGTTAAAAGGTGGTAATAGGCTCATTTCAAGTTGGAGATGAAAGGTGATTAGATTGGTTAGTGAGTGAGTCATGTGAGCTGATTCGGTGAACAAGTGAGTAGTGACTAATTTGGTCAAGTGTTTGGAATGATGACTCCTGTGTCTGATTCAGATGGTTCTGACAATCGGTTTTACTGCTTAAAAAGCAGTCCTCCACCAGTCTAATGATTCTTTGTTAAATTATTATATTCTTTATGCATGAAGAATAGATTAATTTAGAAAAGAATCATTAGAATCATTCGCTCTGTAGCGGACAGTATGTTTTAGCAAATTTCTCTGAGACCAAACATGTCAAAATTTTAAGTCTGGATGTCCTTTAAAGAGGACATCTGGGCTTTTCAGACATACTAAATGTTTCGAGGTTTGACCAAGTTTTTTCATTTAACAAGTCTTAATTTTCCTAGTCCTGATGTCCTCTACATCATAAAATATACGTAAAATATTTTTTTCTAAAATTTTCCCCCATTTGTTTCTGCTACAAACAATGTAATGACATAAAAAATCACAAATTAACTAACCAACTCACCATCCAAGCTGCTATTTTCAGCTGGGATAGTAGCTCCCTGTCATACTCCAATCATGATTAGCATGCTAGCTTCATCAGAGAGACTAAATGGATGTCTTTTCAGACGTTTAATTAATGTTTTATCAAATGCAACACATGGAAATTGGTCGGACGTTTATGTGATTCATCCAGAAGTGATTCCGGATGATTCACAAGAGAGAATAACTACTGCCAGCTCTGTCTTTGAGTCTCATTCAGCGAAACGAAGAACTCGTGGCCTTGTTGCTACAGCCAAATCAGTCAAACCGGGGATGAATCTGTATTACACATTTTCTGACCCCGGGCTTTTTAGCACATGCTTTTTCATCTTTGAGCAAGGGAAACTGATCTTCTTTGATGATGATATTTAAGCCTGGAGGCTTGCCCCTTCTCACACCCCCTCTGGATGTCGTTAAAGCTAACTATATTGCCGCTGAATGCAAAGAAAAGGGAGAGATGCCGCTTGAATGAGAGTCAGGTCTTATGCCGTGGATGGTTGCGTTGCGTTTATGCCAGCTGAGAGGAAGGCCCGTGATAAATTCAGCTCTCGGTAGGCCACACTGTTCCAAGAGTATTAGACCTGTTGGCCGTGTGCATTTCAGAAAATTCTTGGTTTTTGCTCTAATGCATTTCACTTTGTGAGAGAATTTTAATAGAGAGCATATCAACCTTGTTTTTAGTGTGAGAGTAGCCACAGCTCTTGATGACTTGAATGTGCAAAGCGTCTGGTGCCATTTGCTTCCAGCTATTTTACCTGTCTGTTTTGCCGCTTGATATTGCAAACTGGTATTATCATATTATTTTCATTTTTTAGCGTAAGCATAACACATTGGTTGGTAGCGCAGAACCAGCTAACAATAATATAAAAAAGAAAGTTTGCAAGTGTTAATGTTTTAAAAATATTTGTTCTTGGTTATGAGAGTGTTAGAGAAAACATTAATGAATGATCAGTGTTATCATTTTATAAATATGATGGGAATGTTACTTTTGAAACATCTGAAACAAGTCCATAGCTAACAAAGAAACATTCTCAGAACTTTGAGTAACATTCTGGCAAGGTTCTCTCAAAGTTATGAACAAACATTGTTCTATAAATGTAAACAGAAAATATTTTTGCAACACCAGTGAAATGTCTGGCGCTAAAACACATGTTCAATATGTGACTGTGGCACATTTTTATTACGCTGGTACAGGCATGTATTGTTGGGTTTTATATTACGGTGCTTGATGTAAGTATTGCGGCTGTTCAGAGTTGAAATATCCAGGTAGTGTCGCTAAAGGTTGATGCTCTATGTGTTGGAAATATCCTCTACTCCAAACCCAACCCTAAACCTACCCGGTAGTGTTAACAAATGCAAAAGTGGTATAAAAACGCATTTGTTGATGCAGCCGTGCTATTTTAACTTCCTTATGCATGTCGGAGCTGTTTTGTCGAACCGTAGTTTTACAGGGTGCATCGCTGTATTGCAGGAGCTATTGAGCAAACCTACTGAATTAGAAGACTCGTCCATATAAAGCTATATATGTGATGAAAACGTTCAAAAGTATAAGTTTTCAAATATCGCTGGATATTAAAGTTGTTTTAAAGTCATAACATATATTCTGCAGGTAATTGTGTGCAAATTAGGCTTTATTAATCAGAACTCTGTACCTGTAAATCATACCTTGTGTGAAAAGGAATAGTAGTTGTCGGAGTTTTACTGCCTCTAGTGTTCATTTCAACTGGAAACTGCAGTGATTCGTACATATAGGTACATTTTTTCAGTTTTGCAGAAATGTATATAGAGGCACGTATTTCCAGTGAGAGCCTATGTTGCTAACAGGACAGTTATCTGATCTTTACTAATGTTTTAAAACACAAAAATGTTACATTGTTCAAACGTTTCATTTCTATAATATTTAGTTAAAAACGTTTAGAATGTTTAGAATGTTTCAGAATGTTCAGAGATTCATTCAGAAGTAATGTACTGTAATGCAATGTTTAGAAAATTCTAAAATGGAATGTACCTTCATTCATAACTTAATAGGAATGTTATCAAAATATTTTTATAACATTAAAAAACATTCACTTCCACTAAAATGTTTCAGAAAGATTTTCCATCAATGTTATATAAGTAAAAAAAGAAAAACTTTTTTGATAATGTTATTAACTTTGAACAAACTTTCTATTAATGTTACTGGAACACATTTGTTCATTTGGAATGTTAGTTGCTGTGAACATTCCGGAAATGTTGTGAATAGTTTTCCCATTTACTGCACTTGCCATTCTAGTTTAAAGGGATAGTTCACCCAAAAACTCACCCTTGTGTCGTTCCAAACCCATACGACCTTTGTTAATCTTCGGAACCCAAATGAAGATATTTTTGGTGAAATCCAAGAGCTTTCTGACCCTGCTTAGACAGCAATGCAACTTCCATGTTCAAGGCCCAGAAATGTAGTAAGGACATTGTTAAAATAGTCCAAATGACATCAGTGGTTCAGCTTTTTGTGTGCAAAGAAAAGAAAAATAACAAATTTATTCAACAATTTCTTCTCTTCCGTGCCATTCTTCAACACTTGTTCATGTGACACATGACTCAAGAGAAGAAATGGTTGAATAAAGTCATTATCTATGCTTTCTTTGCACACAAAAAGTATTCTCCTAATTTGTGTTCGAAAGATGAACGAAAGTCTTGGGTTTGGAACAACATGGGAGTGAGTAATTAATGACAGAATTTTCATTTTTGGGTGAACTGTCTCTTTAAATAGCTTACTGCCACATTGCAAAATAAGGTGGATGTAAAACTAAGTCTGCGGTAGCAACGCTTCTCTGTCTTCCTCCGGGTTCTTCGGCCACTCTCAGAGAGGAGCAGGACCCTCAGAACGGGCAGATGGTCTTTTGATCCCATTTCCTCAGAGAAACTGCCCATTCTCATGATGTAGGCGTTCATCCAAGAGTCCCCAGCAGCCCTCTTCGGCACACTTGAATGGCAGATATCTCCGAATCCAGATGGAACGACCTAGATCGAGGGGACACACTCTCAAAGGCGTTGAAATTCTTGCCATGCTAGCAGTTTCTGTCGTTTGACTGGTTGTCGGACACATGTTTTCAGTAACTGTGTCGTCTGTCCATATCAACTCTGTGAGGAGAATTTCTGCGGGAGGAGCTCTGAATGCTCTTTCTGACAGCTTAAACCCCTGCAGAACATGTTGAGATGTTTGCCTCGCTGTGACAGTTTAGTGTCTTGCATGGCAAAGCGAGCTTATCTTATCTCTGCTTACCTCCTTGCTCATTTAGCAGCCAGCTCCAAAACTGAGTACATCAAACCCATTTTCACAGAGTAGCTGTTTGTCTCTGAGCAATATCCCAACCATGAATGTTGAAATCCAGCATAAAAATGTAATGTATAGTGGAAAGCACATTATCATTTCAAAGGCTCCTGAATTCAGGACCCACAGGCTGCCAGTCCCAACGCCTGCACCAAAGTTCATGAAAAAACAGCTTTTATGGATCTAGTAGTGGTGCTTGTTTAAGACTTTTGCTTTTAAGTCTGGCCTTAAAATTTCATGGAATGTCAATAAAATACCATTATATAATGTTATAAATGGCCATATATAGAATATATTATTTAATAAAATATATTACAATATGTATGACTGATGATGTTTGTCATGATATATACAGTACAAAGCATTTTCAAGCAGCAAAACAATTAAAGTGCAATGCATTAGAATGTGTTTTGTTTAATTTTTTGATCGTACTACCATACATTTTTTTACCATGATTTAGACTGCTAAAATGACATTTAGTGTAACATATGCTAAAAATACATATATTTAAAAACATCTATTCAGAAGTGTTGGGGAAAGTTCTTTTTAAAAGTAATGCATTACAATATTCCATTACTCCATAAAAAAGTAGCTAAATGCATTACTTAGTTACTTTTTATGGAAAGTAATGCATTACATTACTTTTTGTTCTACTTTTTGTCAACCCAGTTGGGCTCGCTTATTTATTTTCAATAACAAAAACCCCCCAAAAATATTTTTGAGAACTGTAAAGACCCATGCACACCAAAAGTGAAATGAATAAGCCTCCAGCTGAAGTAAATGTCTCCGCGCTGACTTCCAACTTCTCTCAACATGGGCGCAGGAGAGGCGTCAGTCAATAAATGGGAAAACAAAGTGACTTGCATTATTTATTTGAAAAAGTAACTAGTAAAAAGTCAACTTTTATTTTGTATGCGATTAATCGTTTGACAGCCCTAATTAAAATACATTAAAAGACTACTTAAGGATTATTATTTTATGTCTTTACCAATCTTTGTCACTATCCTTCAAACCACAACATTATACCCATTTGACAGCAAGAAGTTTTTAAGCGTTTAAAATGTACTATTTTGTACTACATGTAATATTTTATTTATAAATTCAGATATTTTAACAGGTAGGAAAATATATCATATGTGATCTTATAACACAAAATCATTATCCACAATCTGAGATCCGTGATCTTCCTAATTTTGAGCCTATGACTTATCTGTTTGAACAATTTAAGAAATGGTATTGCATTAAACAATCAAAATGTGTGGAAGCATATTGGTAGCAAAATTCCTTTTGAAATGTAATATGTAAAATGCCAGTGCAATATGTAAAATGGCAATGTATTTCTGTACATTTTCCCATACCATATGTGCAACATTTAGTGCAAAAAGAAAATTCCATTATATAATTTACACTTGCCATTTCCTGTACCAGATTTAATATGTAAATTAAAACCATATGTTAATGCTTTATAAGTTGCAAAATTAATATGAAAATGTACTACAAAAAATCGATCAGATAAGTTTAACATGTATTTTCATTTTGCACTAAATGTTGCACATATGTATGGGAAAACGTAAATGTAAATACAGAAATACATTGGCATTTTGCATATTACATTTTAAAATGAATTTTGCTACCCATATGCTTCCATAAATATGGATCTTTTTTTTTTAATGTTTTAGCAATAGCAATAAGAGTAAATCCGGGTTGTGCACCGTTTGAGCTGAACACCAGAACTGAGAATGGCTTCTTTTTATGGAGGTATTGAACCAAAATGAAACCGATTCTTTTGCACAACCATCCTGTAAAATATCATGCAGCACAATCAAGCTCAATTATTGTGATCTGCTTGAATCCATGTTTGCACAAGAGGCTCTAAACAAGTCATTTTGGTTCCCACCTGAATATACTGTGCCTCATTTTGAGTGTATGAGAGTAGCATGAGCTCTATTTGTGTTGGAAAAATCATTGGTTGTTTTTCTTTTTGGACATGAGGTTTTCAATCACTATACTTTTGTCTCTTAAATGAGCATAACGACAAAGAGCCAGTGATTGAAAATGTTTGAAATTACATTTAAAAAATTACCGTACTCAGAGAGACCGTAAGTAGGCCGTAACTCATTTGGTGTTGCATTCATAATCTTGTCTATTGCAACTTGCTTTTTAGAGGTATTGTTAAAAAATGATTAGCTTTTTGAGTTTAGTGCATTATTATTGTTCAGTAATTTCACTGTTTAGCAGCTTGAGTAGCTTTTAGGAGAAAACAAAAATCAAATGGAGCTCATTTTGCTGTTGATCAGTGACATGAGTGCATCCCTAGTATTAAAGCAGTGAAGGAAGATGTTTTAAGAAATATGAAAATGTGCAATCAGTATATGTATTTTTAAACGTAGCCTTGGCTAAAGACCATAAATTGGATATACTGAGCAATTTCAGAGTTGTTTTTACTTCAACAGGAACCTTTGCAGTGCTAATGCAACAAAATCAGGATCATTAGATATAGCTGTAGTTATCATTCTTGTGTAGCCACAGAGAATGATGGGAAATGCAGTTTGCTTGTACAAGCCTGCCGCTTCATTAACCGACTAAATGACTAGTGTTTTCTGGCAAGCTTTTAACAGTACACACAATGTGAATAAAATAAGTTGCACAGTAAACATTTACAATTAAAACTTAATTACGAGCAAGACCACCTCGGTTCACGCTTCCAAACAAAATCCCGCTTTCCCACTCTAACAATTTCCGCCAGTTATTTTGTCTTTCCAGGGGAAGATAAAGTACCCTCTGGCAAGGAATTTCATATATTGCGATTATTGATTTCTTTATGTGTGTCACAGGTGTGTGATTCAGCTGTAGCGTAAACACATACGGCTTCACACCTGGGATGCAATCATAACACATTGTTCTTGCTTGTAGACGTGTGTGCATAAACTCTGCATCCTTCTAATAATCATTATGATTACCTGACGCTGGATTCAGCGCCGATGAGGTTCGCATAATTGAGAGTTGGGAAGAAAATGACAAGCTTTATTTAAATTTATCCAACAGGAATTTAAACACTGACTGTCTGTCTGTGAAGACATCCTTTTGTTGAGCGTTAACATGAAGCAGCATTCACAACCCATATTTTTCTCCATGAAGTGACAGATTATAGACTGAAACAAGATATTTCATAAGAAAAAAATGTAGGGAGGGTCTTGATTTTATTCATCAGGTATTGATAAGAGGGCATGCTGTTATTATTTGAATATAGAAGGTTTGCACAAGACCAGAGCAGAGAAATATATATTGAAGTGTTTTTTTAATTTAATTTAATTTAATTTAATTTAATTTAATTTAATTTAAATTAATTTTAAATTAAATTATATTTATGTACCACATTGCATTTAGCATTTTATTTTAGCATTCACAACCCAAATTTTTTTCCTTAAAGTGTCAGATTATAGACTGAAACAAGATATTTCATAAGAAAAAATGTGGGGCGGGTCTTGATTTTATTCATCAGGAATTGATAGGAGGGCATGCTGTTCTTCTTATCATTTTTTTTATTTGAATAGAGAAGTTTTGCACAAGACCAGAGCAGAGAAATGTATATTGAAGTATTTTAATTTAATTTAATTTAATTTAATTTAATTTAATTATTTTTTTATTTGTTTTTACTTAATTTATTTATTCATGTATTTATTTTAAATTGAAGTAAATTAAATTAAATTAAATTAAATTTATGTACCACATTGCATTTATATATATATATATATATATATATATATATAATGTACCACATTGCATTTAGCATTTTATTTTAGAATATATATGTATATATATATATATCAAGTCAAGTCAAGTCGAGCTTTATTGTCATTCCGCTACATGTGTGGACATACAGTGGAATGAAATGTCGTGTCTCACAGGACCACGGTGCTACATAAATAAACATAAATATGAACATACACTAGACGTAGAAACAATTTTTTTAAACCTATACTTGTAACTATACATATACGATAAATAATTGACTATACATACACATAACGCAAGACAGACTATACAAGTAGTTTACATAATATATTTAAATTTAATGTAATTTATATACCACATTGCATTTAGCATTAAATCTAAAATATATTTTACATTTTGTTTTAGAATATATATATTTTGATTATTTATATATTGAAGTGTTTTTTTAATTATTTTATTTTGTTTTATTTAATGTCACTTCATTTCATTTTTAATTAATTTATTTATTTTAAATTAAATCTAATGTAATTTATGTACCTCATTGCATTTCGCATTAAATATAAAATATTAAATATATTTTTACATTTTATTTTATAAATTAAATTTTATAAATTTCAGAATAATGTAGCATGTGAATTTTTGCACAAGACCAGAAATGTGTTTTAAGGAAGTAAATTAATTACATATTGATTTAATGTTGACTTGAAGCTGTGTGTGTGTGTGTTTTAATTTTGCTTAGAAATGCTACAGGCTTGTAATGTTAGTCTTCAGTTTTGGTTTTAATGGATATTCATAATCTAAGTTGATGTGTGGCCCCAAAAAGTATTTGCACATTAAGTTGCACTTAAATGTCTGAATGCCATTTCATTAGACACAAGCAACAAATTATGCTGGATCTCTTCTCGGAACTAACTTTTCCACAGCGACTTTTAATCAGCTGTTGTGGAAGTGCTTTTTTAAGTGGCTGCATAAAGTCACACAAGTGTAAAATGACGCACTTCACTATAGTTTGAGCGTGAAAATACTTTGAATAGCTGCTGTAAAGTCAGACAGGGCTAACATAAGCGATAATGTTACCATTCAACAAGGTTTAGGTTGAATCTCTAACACTCAAAGAGGAGTGTTGAACTTCCAGTCTGAGGAAAGAACAAAAAACGACAGTTCATCCTGCAGAATAAAAGATAATGAGAATCCAAATTAAGTCTTGAAAAGCAACATTAAACCCTCATAGTGTGATGTTGCATCTTCTGAGCTGTGCTTTAATGAGAGAGGATAAGGGATGTACCGATTTATTATCCAGAACCTTTCATGTACCCATCACATCAGATCCAAATGCCTTGAACTCACTGCCTCTTCTGTATCGTCTCAGTCTCAGACGGCACGCCCCTGGACCGCCCACAGACCGCTAACCTGCTCTGTCTAATCTATATCACAGACAAAACCGTAAAAGGACTTTATTGATCTAGCCAGCGCTACTTTTTTGATCTGATTGACTAGCTTTATGAAACTTTCAGACGCGAGTTTGAAAAGTCAAGCCTGCCTGGGAACAATGTTGTGTTTACATGGTACCAGGTTGAAACTTGAAGCTTTTGATGCTAAAATAATTATTGAATTTTGCCCACTTTTTCAGGTTAGTAGCACCCGAATAGATGCTCAAAGTTTAAGGGATAAAAAAAAAAAAAGGGAAAATGGAATTCACATCTGAATTATGTTGTGAAAAGTACTTGTTTTTTATCCCTTAAAACTAATCTTTGATCATCAAAAAGAAATATTTAAATGTTTTTTCTTGTGAAAATAATTATATCATGCTTGAATCTTGCTAAAACAGCTTGAGTGTAACTCTATCTCCCTTGCCTCATTTACTATATGCAGATCTATGAATATGCAAATTAGCCCCGCCCCCACGCAGTCACACCAGCCAGAGCCCCCGATCCACTAACTGAACTGTAGTAAATGCTATATAATGGCATAACATGGATAATGACTGATAAAACTATGTTTTTACTAGTGGACAACTACAGTGGATACTGTAACATTTGTTAAAGTTACTTACTTGACGATGTTGTACCCTCAAAATGCCTTGGAGGTTCGAATGCAGCCTAGTTTGTGATTCCAGTTTGCGCCCGCGAGCATATGCGAATGAAGTGCAGACGGCAATGCGGGAGAGCTGCGTCTGACTCCGGGATACTTTTACACTGTTGCCGCGGGTTTTAAGGAGAAAATACTCAGCAATGGTGTTGAGTATTTGCTGACACATGGTGACACATGGTTTGTCTAAAAGCATATTAAAAACACCACATAGACAAATAAACAACATAAAAATCTTGATTTTCACTGCAGGGGGACTTTAAATACTTGGATGATCAGAAAGTGTTGCATGTATTCTGGTATTTTCTGTATAACAGTTTGTGGAGACTAATATGGCATAATTTAAAATAAGTACATAAACTTTTAATTTAACATTTAAAAAAAAAAATGTAATGAAAAATGTTGCTTGCCTCTCTGAATTACAAGATTTTTAATGTTTTTTTAAAAGAAGTCTCTTCTGCTCACAAAGCCTGCATTCATTTGATCCGACGTACAGCTATAAAAGTAAAATGTAGAAATATTTTTGCTATTTAAAATAACTGTTTTCTATTCAAATATATTTTAAAATATAATTTAGTCTATGATTTCAAACCTGGATTTTTAGCATCATTACTCCAGTCACATTATCCTTGAGAAATCATTGTAATATTCTGATTTGCTGCTTAAAAAACATTTTTTTTATTATTATTTTGAAGACAGAGTAGAATTTTTTTCAAGTTTCTTTGAATAGAAAGTTCAGAAGAACAGCATTTATCTGAAATAGAAATGCCTTTATTATCACTTTTGATCAATTTAAAACTTTCTTTTCTTAGTAGAAGTATTCATTTCTATAATTTCTTCTATAATTATATATATATAGCAAATCAGCATATTAGAGTGATTTGTGGAGGATCGTATGACACTAAAGACTCGAGTAATGATGCTGAAAATTCAGCTTTGATCACAAGAATAAATTCCATTTTAAAATATATTCAGATAGAGAGCAGTTATTTTAAATAGTAAAGAAAATATTCAAAATATTACTTTTTGCTGTATTTTCAATCAAATAAATGCAGGCTTGGTCAGCAAAAGACACTTCTTTAAGAAACATTAAAAAAATCTTACTGTTCAAAAACTTTTGACTGGTAGTGTATGCCTTTGAAAAGTACTTATTTGACATTTTATGCATTATAATGCATTACAATATTTTCTGTATAGCAGTTTGTGAGTACTTAGATTAAATTTCATTCATTTAACTTAAAAAATAATTTAAATTAAAAATACAGATTTAATATAAAATAAATATTTTAGATGAATTTAGCTTTCTTTTTTGAATTATGTTGGTGAAAAGTAGATATTTGAAGTTTTCTTTCTTTCTTTATTTTTTGGATTATTAGAAAACTATACACATATTCCAATATTTTGTTTTTACTGTTAATGTAGATTACTGAAAAAAAAAAACTTTAAATGTAAATTAAAATACAATTTCATTTTATTAAATGAAAATTATTATTAGTAGTAGAGACTGCCATGCCATAATTTATCATTAAGTAAGGCATAATTGATGGGGACACAATGTAGAATTAGTAGAAAAAAATGCAATAATGCAATAAAACAGCCGCACGGTATAAATTTTCATAATTTATCATACAAAATTGTATAATTTTCATTAAATTACTTTTCTTCTCTGCGTTCTGTTCTTCTGGCATATCTGTTTTTGATCAATTATTCATAAATGGACTAGCATTTAGCCACTTTAATTGTTAGACAAATGGTGTCTTCCTGTCAAAATGGGTGATTCTTAACCAAAATAAGCTGTGGTGTGGATGGGACTTTTTGCTGTTTAGTCAAAAAAAAAATTTGTTTACGTGTGACTAGCCTCTGCTTTGCAAACATGTTGCATTACCTGCATTTTAAGCAGCTGTGCGGCGCAGATCTGGACCCTCGTGTGGCTGAAGCTCATTCGTTATTTTCTCCTTGCATGAGCTGTCGAGAGAGTCCTGTGATAAAGCATGAGTTTGCCTAAAATAGCTTTTTAGGGCAGAAATGCCGACATATAAGGCAATTTGCAGCTTAGGGAACATGGACTGCCAGCACACATTAATAGATATGAAGCTGAAGCTTTCAGAAATTTTAGTAATGGATGTTCTGCTGCTTTAAAGCATCTGAACACGCAAATGCACCTGCCGTCTGCTGGATTCGTAATGAATGAGACGTGCGCTGCTGTGTGTTTAAAATTATATTTCAGTAATAAAATATGCATAATGTAATTTACAATTCAGGTAATGTATATCTCACTGTCAGATATGGATGTGGACTGTATAGAGATAACTTAAGGAATGAGATTTCCCGGACCCTTTGAAGTGTAGTTATCGCTAGCCTATTTATTTTGTTCTGATTTGTATTTGCCACAGAATTGAAAAAAAAAAAAAAAAAAAAAAAAAAAAAAAAAACTTAAAAAGGTAATAGAGAATTATTACTTCACAATTCAGATTTTTTTCACACAGTTTTGTGTGCAAATGAATGAAAATCTGAATTGCAAGATATAAATGTAGAATTGAGATATAAACATAGAATTGCGAGATATACACCTAAAATGGCAACATATAACTCAAAATTGGAAGATATAAACTTAGAATTGCAAAATATACACTTAGAATTGTGAGATATAACAATTCAGAATCAGAATTGCAAAATTTAGAGTTAACATCTTGTAATTTTCTATTTTCACCATAAAAAGGTAAAAAAAAAAAAAATTTTATCTCACAATTTTGACTTTTCTTATAATTGCAAGTTTATATCTTGCATATTTTGTTTTTTTTTCTCAGAATTGTGAAACAGAAGTCCACATTGTTAGATAAAAAGTCACATTTATTTATTTGTTTATTTAATCCCATTGCAAGATATAAATGTAGAATTGTCAGATATACACTTAAAATTGCAACATATAACTCAAAATTGGAAGATATAAGCTTAGAATTGCGAGATATAACAAAAATGTGCAAAATACCAACATAGAATTATGAGATACAACTCAAAATTTTGAGGAAAAGGGCAAAATTGCAAAATTAAATCAGAATTGCAAAATTTAGAATTGCGAGATATAACAAAAATGTGCAAAATACCAGCGTAGAATTGTGAGATACACTGTCCAGGTTTAAACTTGACTCAGGTTTTTAAAAGATTTTTGGGTCAGTGCACCTTAATAGCTTCAACAATTGACTGCCAATTAAGTTTAAAATACAGTGAATTTAGGCCCAGATTATGCAGAGCTGTAATAGCTGCTAATGGATATTTTGATGAATCGAAAATGTAAGTTTTTTCTATGTATAAACTGTTTATGTAATAAAATATGTTTTCGTAGTTTGTGTTGTCCCTTATCAGTGCAAAATTATCACAAATTAAAAAGGATTCATGCCAGTATTGTCCAAAACCCTACTTTTTTAGGGCGTTTCCAAACTTTGGGAGGGCAGTGTATAACTCAAAATTTTGAGGAGAAAGGGCAAAATTAAATAAGAATTGCAAAATTTAGAGTTTTTTTCTTCAGGTAATTGCTACTTTGTATCTCCCAATTTTGACTTTTCTTATAATTGCAAGTTTATATCTTGCAATTATAGTTTTTTTTTTTTTTCCTCAAAATTGTGAAACAGGAGTCCAAATTGTTAGATTAAAGAGTCACATTTATTTATTTATTTATTTAATCCCATGGTGGAAATGAGCTACCATTGATTTTAGAGCTTTGGCACAGGGAAAGATGAATCGCTGAATAACAATCGCATTTAAAGTAATAGTTACACACACACACACACAAAAAAAAATGTCATTATTTACTCACCTTCATGTCGTTCCAAACCCTTTCTTCTCACTGCATGACACAAAATAAGTTATTTTGAACAATGTTTCAACTGTGTCAGTGTTTCAGCTTGTCAAAACAAAATTGGACCCCATTGACTTTCATTGTGTGGATAAAGATGTGTTTCAGAATATCTTATATTGTGTTCCCCAGAAAAAAAAAGTGATACAGATCTAGATCCACATCAGCGTACATAAATGATTTTTCATGCAAAGCTATCGTATCTTGTAATATGGATTTGCAGTGCTTGCAATATTTGCAATATTGCCCTGTTGTGCAGCTTGACAGCTCACTATGAGCGATAGCTTCATGTAAAGAGCTTCAGAAAATCCTTCTTTTGTGTTGCATGGAAAAAAACAATCACATATGAGTTTGGAACGACGTGAGAGTGACGGTATATGCTCAAAATTGAATGCATAATCGAATGTGTTACATTAGCTGATGTCCTGCTAATGTTTATTTTAACTATAAAACACCCTTCATTAGGTACAGTAAGTGCATTTTGGAGTGTTGTGTTAAGACGCTTTCCTCTTATCCTGCATGAAGCTAATTAGATTAATTATCTGACACTGTCTCTCTTTTCAAGGCAGACTTGGGCTGCATAATTAAGTGTTGATTTTATTTTTGTTTTTGCAAAATAAATGCTTACAAAACCCATATAATACTCATTAAAACAATCATTCTGTTCCTCAGAACACAACCAGCAATTAGCATGATCAACCTGATGTACAATAATTGCTCTGATCGCTGTTTATTGTTGTGTTGGCAGATGAAAATCCAATCCAGTGTTGGCGAAGTATATAAAAAAAAAAGAAACCAAAATTTATTTTGGGGGAGCTTTGCCTTCGCTGTGTGATGCTCATTATCCGTCATAATCATAATGTCAATGACTCTACTTTGCAAAACAGACCCTTTGACTTGCAGCTAACAGCCGGACGACCCCTTACTGCTCTGTTTTGTTATTTTCTGAATGCACTAATGTTTCAGAACAGCTTGACAGAAAATAATGCCTTCATTTCACAAACATTTCACATTTCATGCTTGTTCTGTAACATTGCGGATAATTTTTGCTAATATTGTGCGTTTGTTTGGCCGACAGCTGAGGACACATGTGGCGGGACCTTCCGAGGGTCCAGTGGCACCATCTCCAGCCCAGACTTTCAGAAGGACTATCAGAGCAGTGGCGAGTGCACCTGGACCATCCTGGCTGATCCAGGAGACACAATCTCACTGGTTTTCACTGAATTCCAGATGGACAGCAAACTCGACTCTTTAGAAGTTGAAGGATCTGATCCACCAACAATATGGTGAGTATGATATTGAATTATGCTGGGGCTTATTGGACTTCTTTATTCTGATTGGTCAGCTGCTGGATTCTGTGGTCAGTTATTGTTGCAGAAAGCAGGTGAAGTCCACTTCCAGAACAAAGATTTACAGATAATGTACTCACCCCCTTGTCATCCAAGATGTTCATGTCTTTCTTTCTTCAGTCGTAAAGAAATTATGTTTTTTGAGGAAAACATTTTTCTCCATATAATGGACTGATATGGTGCCCTGATTTTAAACTTCCAAAATGCAGTTTAAATGCAGCTTCAAACGATCCCAAATGTGGTTGTAAACGATCCCAGCCAAGGAAGAAGGGTCTTATCTAGCAAAACGATTGGTTATTTTTCATAAAAATAATACAATTTATATACTTTTTAATGTCAAATGCTCGTCTTGTCTTACTCTGCCTGAACTGTTTTTTTCCGGTTCATGACAGTTAGGGTATGTCGAAAAACTCCCATCTCATGTTCTCCCTCTACTTCAAAGTCATCCTATATTGCTGTTTTACCTTTTATTTGTTATGGGTGTTTGATCTTCTTTACATGTTCACTTTGCAAAGACTGGGTTGGTACTTCTGCAGCGATGTAGGATTATTTTTTAATTATTTTTTAAATTGAGTAAGTTCAAACTCGGGGCACCATATCAGTCCATTATATGGAGAAAAATGCTGAAATGTTTTCCTCAAAAAACATAATTTCTTTACGACTGAAGAAAGAAAGACATGAACATCTTGGATGACAAGGGGGTGAGTACATTATCTGTAAATTTTTGTTCTGGAAGTGGACTTCTCCTTTAATTGGCCCTTCCACAATTTGAGCCAGACCTTCAGATTGACGGCATAAGGTCTGGGAACCTTGGTCACTTTGAATGGCCAAGGACCGCCCAAAAGGCCATATGGCTGACAGGTAAATTAACCAATCACGTTTTGTTTTGTGCGTGTCATGTTTAGGGGTGTGGAAATATCCCCACAATAGCAGACTGGTGTGTAAAACCAAATACTATAGAATACCCAAGACTTGTCACTCGTATAGTTTTGAATGGGGAAAAATGCAATGCTCATTATGGCTGCAAAGCCACGCCTTCTCAATGAAAGAGCCAGTCGTTGATTAGTAAAGTCAGGGCATCACTGCAGCTGCCGTTAGAAGTCCCAGTTGTTAAAGAAACAGTCAGCCTTCTGAGACGTGCGCTCAGTACTGTGCATGTGCACTGACTGATCTAACCTGAAAAATAAGCTTTTTTTAAGCGCTATTGGAGCATAAAGAACAATATTTATGAGGCAGTTCTTGTCAGATTTCATTGGTGATTTCAAATATGAAATTTAATCGTAAGCTTGGTGAACAGTTTTGGAGAGTTTGATGTTTCTTGCGTGCCTGAGAGGCATTCAAACATGCCTGCCGAGTGAAACGACCTGCCTTAAAGGGACTTTGGTAAAACTCTTAGACATGCACAACCACATGTGCATTTAAAATTATATTTCAACAATTAAATATGCATTACAAATTGGGAAATATCTCTCTCACTAGCTGCATTTTCATTCGGCTTCAAATTGCGCAAATGAAATTGGGAATTGAAAATACGTTTAATGGAAATGCGTCACTTTTGAATATATCACAAAACCTTTTTAAGCAAAAAGCAATGGAAAACTTTTTTCGCATTACGGGTCACATGGCGTACGTAAGAAACATAAATTACGTTGTAAGTCGCATAACATCGGAAATGCTGTCATTTTGCAACACTTTTTTATTGACATTTAAAAAATATTGCCAGAGTGCAAATATGTAATGGAAACGCGCCTACTGTCAAATATTGATGTGTACTTATGGAGATAACTAAAGAAATGTTCGCTATAACTTAAGAAATATTATGGCTACTTATTTTGTTTTGAAATTTGTTAGCCACGGAATAAAAAAATCATAAAAAGGTAATTGCAACTTTTGAGAATTTGAGAATTTTGTTTGTGCAGTTTTTTGTCCCCAATATGTAAACTTAGAGTTGTGAGATATAAATTTACAATTGCAAGGTATAACTCAAAATTTTGAGGGGAAAAAATTCAAAATAAACTCAGAATTGAAAGATATCAACACGAAATTTAGACTTTTTTTCCATGGAATTCTGAGTTTACATAATTCTATTCCCCCACGCCCCCCCCCAAAAAAAAAAAAAAAGCTAAGTGGGACGTTTTACCTCACAACTGTAACTTTTTACTTGGAATCGCAAGTTTATATCTTACAGTTCTAACTTTTTTTCGCTGAATTGTCAAACAGGAGTCCCAATTGTGAGACAAAAAGTTGCAATTACCATTTTTTTATTTATTTATTTATTTTATCCCATGGCAGACACAAGCTTGCATTGATTGATTTTTAGAACTTTGGAGCAGGGAAAGATGAATCACTGAATACCAATCATGTTTTTATTTTAAAGAGTCTATGCTACAAATTTTACATATTTCACATACTTTTGAAAATCTAGCATTTAGTTAATCCTGATAAGTGCTTATTGTCGCAGTCGTAAACACAACGGCTTTCTTCTTCCATGAGGGGGTTTGGCGTCACGTCATCTTTGTTTCCAGCAGAATTATAAAGAATGTGACGCACAATTTTGTGTGCCATATGCGTCAGTCATGGCATTAAATGCTGTGTGCATTACAAAATGTGTATCTTAGTCTGTATTTTAGTCTTGTTTTTCCAATACAAATATCTAAACATCCTTAAAACAAGAACATTTACTTGAGATGCAAATGTAAATGCCTTGAAAAACAGAACAGAATGCATTGAGTTTTTGCTTAAAACATGAACAAATATCTGTGGGGCATGAATGGGGTATGTGAACTTGTTTTCCATTTGAATTAAGTTGATTCTTTGAGCCCACTGGCAGATATTTGTTCTAGTTTTAGTCATAAGCTCACTTCATTTTGATCAATTTTGTCCATAGACAAGACTTATGTTATTTTGCTGTCAAGCAAATTCATATTGATTTAAGAATAAGACATTTGCACTGGAAAACAAGATGTAATACTAAGGAGTAGAAATACAGTAAAACTTATTTACTATTCAGACGTTAAGCTTTTTTTAAAGACTTCATTAAAAAGTAAAGGATATCCGTTTTTGAACTTTAAAGTGTTCCAAACAATAAACTCATTGCACTCCCTAGATATTTATATATTGACGTATTAACATATTCCTTTAACCGTGTTCCTTAAATTTTCTTTACTTCCTCTTAAAAATGTCTTAAAACACGCCTCCATAAAACCAGCAGAAACTCTGTTGTTGTATAATGAGCATTAAACTGTGTAATCATCCCAGACCAGTTATTTCCATCATAACTGTCTCATCCATACACACAGGTTTCCACATTTTATGGGGGCATTCCATAGGCATAATGTTTTTTGTACTGTACAAACTGTATTTTCTATCTTCTCACACAATTTTTTTTTTTTTTTTTTTTTTTTAAAAAAACTTCATTCTGTATATGAAGCTGTTCCTAATAGGGACCAAAAAAAAGTCCCCACAAGGTCCCCATACCAAAGGGATACCAGGTACACACACACACACATATATATATATATATATATACACACACACACACACACACATTATTATTTATTATTTTTTATGCTGATCATCCATCATGCAATACAGAGTATATACAAACCATGTTTATCATCATAATAAATGTGTTTTCATAGTTTTATACATGCATGTTGCCATTGGTATAATTTGTCCGACATCTACAACGTTACAGGTGAATTCGCAAAATAGGTAGTTCGATTGGATGCACAGCCTTTGACATTGTCGACAAAAGATGTGGGAAGTGTTTTGTTTTCCTTTGTAAAAGCCTGTCTGTTTTGTTATTCTAACTGTACATGATTATGTGCTTAGCTGCATTGTATTTTTTGCATTTGTCATTGTTTTTCCCTGCTGTCTGCAACAGCCCACCAGTTGATAACAGCAGTTCCAAGCTCAAATCGATATTTCATATACATTTCTTTATAAATAACTGCATAATTACTGTACCTTCTAGGCTTTGTGTTTTTTCCTTCCCACACAGTGGTTCAAATCTGTTTCCAGTCCGTTCCAAATTAATGTATGCATTGATAAGTTCATAGGATTCAACATCTTATTTTCAAAGTGTGGAAATGATTTTGAGCATGACAATTGAAGGGGAGGAAATGTGCGATTTATGTGTTAGATTGTCCAAAGGAAGCTACTCAGAAGGTGCCAAAACTTCCATCAAACCTCCGAAATGACTTTGTGAGCTTGTGAGAATAATATGAAATAAGAAGAGATGCCTTTAACTTAATTCGATGCAGCCTGCATGACTCTGCAAATCCACAGATTTCAGTCTTGGCACAGGAAAGCAGCTCCATCCCCAACCGCTGATGCCGAAATGACAATCAGCTGCTGTAAGCGCATGTAAAGAGTGCAGGGAACGCGATTGTGTGAGCGGTATCCTGGCGTGGCGGTGATGACCTTGCTTGTCGGTTGCTTCATTGATTTGCTTAAGTCATTTCTATAAGCGACATGAAAAATGAAGCCGTGTTTCTTTCGAGCAGAATGAACTTCTCCCCTCTTATATTGTTCAAGCCAAACAAAGAAATCAATGGTTTTGCCAGAATGACCTTTATGTAATTCCACCATACTTTCTATGTATGTTGGAAAGGGCAAAAACAACAGTCTTGTAAGTTACAAATCACTCATAGGAAGGGACGTACAAAAGCCATTCCTCTTGATCTTGCTCTGTGTTCGGAAAATATATTACATTTCTTTTTGTCTTTGATGAAACATGCTACAGGACTTAAATGAGACACCTGGGGCCACGTTTTGCAAGCATAACATGACTGGGTCAGTACTCATGCAGCGTCTCATATCAGATGTCGTTCAAACCGCAAGGTCAACACTCTAACATATTTTGGGAACGTAAACAGATGTGTCTGCATTTCTCCGTGTTGTGATGATGAAAATCTTTTATTCTTAGATGAAGATGAATGGCGTGTTCTTGTTAGGGTTCTGCATCATTTAAAGCGAGCGGTTTTCCTCTTTTTACCCACACAGGCTGCTCGGCGAGACACCACCAAATGAAGTCTTTTGTATCCATTCGCTCCTCAGAGGCTTTAAACGCTCGCCGTGACTGCGGCTGCCCGCTGCATACAAGATTTGTCCCACTTCCCTGCGCCACACTGCCTGGAAATAAATAAATAAATAAACCCAACACGCTCAATCACACACTCACGCAGATTATGTTGCATAGTGGGAGAAGGTTAAAAGCAGACAGCTTTATGGACTGTCATCATTATTTTGCAATGTTTTTTTTTTTGCGATACTATCTTTTTATCGTCACTCGGATCAGGGACATATCCAGAAGTGGTTATTTCTCAAAATCAGGGAATTAAAAAACAAGCTTTACACTTGATTTTTACCAGCAGTAGAGATGAAAGTTTAGCTTTTTGAGCACATTTAGTTTAAGTACATCTATCTATGTATCATTCTATCTATTGTTCTACCATTCTATGAGAATGTTTTATCATTCTTTCTATCGTTACATCTATCATTCTATCATCTATCATGTCTTTCTATCTTCGCTATATCTATCATTCTATCGTTCATTCTATCATTCTGTCATTCATTCTATCGTTCATTTTGTCTTTTGTTCTATCATTCATTCTGTCTTTTGATCTATCACTATATCTATCTTTCGCTATATCTAACATTCATTACATCATTCGTTATATCATTCTATCGTGCATTCTATCGCTCTTTTGTTCATTTTATCTTTTATATCTATCGTTCCATCATTCATTCTATCATCTGTTGTTCTATTATTCTATCATGCTATCTATCGTTCGCTCGTTCATTCTATCTATTGTTCTTTCTGTCGTTACATCTGTCGTTCATTCTATCTCTATTCTATCTTTCGCTATCATTCTATCATTCTGTCATTCTATTCTATCCTGTCTTTCGTTATATTGTTCATTCTGTCATTTATTCTATCATTCTATCATTAATTTTATCTTTTGTTAAATCCATTGTTCTATCGTTCATTCTATCTGTTGTTGTCTGTAATTCTAGCATTCATTTTATCTTTTATATCTATTACTCTATCATTCATTCTATCATCCTATCTGTTCTATCATTCTGTCATGCTGTCTATCGTTCTGTCATTCTTTCGTTCATTCTATCTTTCTATCACTCTATCATTCGTTCTGTTTATCATTCTATTGTTCATTCTGTCTATCGTTATAGAAATTGTTCTGTCTGTCTATCTATCTATCTGTCTATCTATCATCTATCTATCGTTCTATGTATCGTTCTATCTATAGTTCTATCATTTATTCTATCATTCATTCTCTTTTGCTATATCTATCGGTCAATCGTTCATTCTATTTATCGTTCTATCACTATCATTCATTCTGTTTATCATTGTATTGTTTATTCTGTCTTTCGTTATATCAATCATTCTATAATTCTCTGTCGTTATAGAATTGTTCTATCATCTATCTATCTATCTATCTATCTATCTATCTATCTATCTATCTATCTATCTATCTATCTATTTCATTCTTTATCATATATATCTTTATCATTTATTCGATCTTTCGCTATATCTTTCGTTCTGTCGTTCATTCTATCATTCTGTCATGCATTTTATCGTTCATTTCATCTTTTGTTATATCCATAATTCTATCGTTCATTCTATCTGTTGTTCTATCTATAATTCTATTGTTTATTCTATCATTCTATCGTTCATTCTATCATCCTATCTATTTTTCTATCATTCTATAATGCTATCTATCATTCTGTCATTCTATCACTGTCATCTGTTCTGTTTATCGTATTATCATTCATTCTGTCTTTTGTATATCTATCTATCTATCTATCTATCTATCTATCTATCTATCTATCTATCTATCTATCTATCTATCTATCATTCTGATAGATATCTATCATTTTGATATGATATATATATATATATATATATATATATATATCATTCTGTCTTTCTTTCTTTTGGTCTTTCATTCTGTCTGTCCTTCTGTCTGTCTATCTGTCCGTCCATTCGTCTGTCCGTCTGTCTGTCTGTCTATTGTTCTATCATGCTATCTATCGTTCTGTCATTCTATCGTTCATTCTATCTATCATTCTATCACTATCATCTGTTCTGTTTATCGTTCTATCATTCATTCTGTCTTTCGTTATATCTGTCGTTCTATAATTCTCTCTCTGTCTCTCTATCTATCTATCTATCTATCTATCTGTAGTTTCATTGTTCTATCTATATCTATCTATCTATCTATCTATCTATCTATCTATCTATCTGTCTGTCTATCGTTCTGTTGTTCTATCTGTCGTTCTGTCATTCTATTTATCGTTCTATCTGTCGTTCTATCGCTCTTACTATCGTTAAATCTATTGTTCATTATATCTTTCATTATATCTTTCATTATATCAATCATTCTCTCGTTCATTCTATCTATTGCTGTATTGTTCATTCTGTCATTCTGTCATTCATTCTATAATTTTATCGTTCATTTTATCTTATATATCTAATGTTCTATCGTTCATTATATCATCCTATCTACTGTTCTATCATTCTATATATCGTTCTTCCATTCGTTCTATCTATCTGTCTATCTATCTATCTATCTATCTATCTGTCTTTCTTTCTTTTGGTCTTTCATTCTGTCTGTCCTTCTGTCTGTCTATCTATCCGTCCGTCCGTCTGTCTCTCACTAAATTTTTAAGTGATAAACTTAAATCAGTACTAGCACACCTTGATGTGTCATTCACGTCTGTAGCACAACCAGTACAGGACAAGTTAAATGCCAAAGTGTAATATATTTATGGGAAGGACTTTGTTAAATCCCAAACTCTAAGTGTGACTGATATTAATAGAGATGCTTGACTTTGCACTGGCAACAATGCTGAATGCATATTGGGACGAGTGCTTTAGAGCCTGTACTCTCTGAGATAAGCTATTTGGCTTGTGTGGCCTAAAATAACAGATGTGTATTGCAAAATTTCTGCCCTAAAGGTGAGTTGTACAAGCGCCTGAGAATTAGGACCAATAACAGCGTAACCACCGGCAAAGGCCAGATAACATTATTATTATGGAGAACATAATGTGCATTTCTGTATTAATAAAGCGTGAGCATGTTTGACTACAGGCCCAGCTCTGACTACAGCATTAACTGCATGTCCTATTGTCTGCTGACCCACTGCACAAACAATACCACAAAAATAGATAGTAATTGAAAAGACACAAATAAATCAAAACACCAATGGAACGCCAGAAATGGATACACCTTCTCCCTCTTACTCCTCTTGCCTGCTTGGAGAGAGAGAGTGAAGAGGTGAAGATAAAGCCAGACTAACAAACTGGATTTGTACTTTTTTTCAGTGCTAGATTGTTGTGGGTGGTTGAGAAAGCATTGCTATGTGGTTGCTAGGGTGTTTCGCTGTGGTTACTAGGGTATTTGGATGATTATTTAGTGGTCAAAAGAGCCTGTCACCAAGTC
>NC_066884.1:5003843-5111343 GCF_022985175.1 Labeo rohita
GAGAACAGGGGAAATACTTGAGTACTCGTCCTTTGTATTTTAAGTGAAGGTGAGATGTTGTTTTGTGCCATCAGTAAACTTTAGTTCAGTAAACTTTTTCTTACAAGTACATATGCATTTATTGCAATTCAATTCCATATGCTACTCATAATTCAATTCAAAATCTATATTTTTTTTTTCTTTCATTTTTAAGTCGAAGCCTATTTTTACAAAGTAGGTATACATATTTTAATACAGATTTTATTTATTTATTTTTTTTTAGGGCTGTCATATGATTAATTGCGATTAATCGCATACAAAATACAAGTCTGAGTTTGTCTAATATATGTGTGTGTGCAGTGTGTAATTATTATGTACATATAAATGCAAACACTTTCATGCATATATTTAAGAAATATTTAAGTATATATAACTTTAAGTATATGTATTTATAATTTTTATATAATTTATATTACATAAAATATTTTGTACATAACACATCTCTCTTAAATATACACATTCATTTGTGTGTATTTATATATACATAATAATTACACACTGTACATACACACATACTAGACTCAAACTTTTATTTTGTATGCGATTAATCGTTTAAAAATAATGTACTAAACTGTCAAGAAAACAATGTTTCAATGCAAAACAAAACCCATAATGATCCTAAAATATGCATCATTTTATAATGACTTGTATGTGTGTAAACATATATACGGATACAGGCCGTTCTACAGAATTGGTGAAAACTGCTGTCCCACAACCAAAAAACATTTAAAAATCATTTAAGTATTCAAATCTTAAATGTTTACTAAGATCCTTTTATTATCTATTGAAACCCACAATCATATTTAAAATATCCGTAAGCTTAACATATATAAAATCATCATTTAGTGGGCTCTTTTAATCAGGAGGTGGCTGTCCTGAACCCAAACCCTTAAATTTCAACTTATGAAAATGATATTGAAAAAATTGTTGCATTTTATTCCTTCGTTGTTTTAAAAAGTATCTTTCTGGTTTTATTTATTTATTTTTTTTAAGTGACGTTCAAAAAATATGTGTTCTGCATTTTCATGTCACTACGGAAACAGTGTATGTTTTAGTCCACTGGCTGAGACTGATTTTAACTGCACCCCTACATTTATGATCAGGAAATATTTCTGTGTCCCTCTTTCTCATAGCTACATGGTGAGTCGATAGGCCCCATCATTTTGAGGTAAATGTGTTCAAAAGTCTGAAAAATCTGTGTGTAACTTTAAAGAATGTCACTACCGAATACATTTTTTTAAATAATTAAACACACTTCTATTGAGAGTTAACATTTAGTTTATATATGTTCAGAACTCTGCTAGCTAACCATGTGCTGATTAGCATCTTTTGGGGGGGGGGGGTGTTATCCCACAAAATTGTCACTACTGAAACAGTCACGACCGAAACATGTCATCAATGTTTTGGTACTGACAAAAAGAAAAACATAATCCTTTACTTGGGGGTACAGTTTTAGTACAGCTATGCACATTTTTAGTATTTTAGTATGTTTTAGTATGTGGGTTAAAATTCTGTAATGTGATGTGGTCGCTATCAAAACATTATTGTCACTACTGAAAATGTGCAGTCACTATAGAAACATGGGACGTTTTGTCAAAAAGTATACTGAATTATCAACTAAGATGTTATTATAGTGTTTGGTTCAATGTACATTCAAACTAATGAATCCTTATGTTTGAAATCAGTATGATCTACTTTTTGCCTTTTACAAAGAAAAACTGGACTCAAAGTACAACAAATCTCATAAATCACATTTGAAATATTATTAATTGTATCTAATTGTTATCGACTTACCTCTGAAAACTGTTTAATAAAATAGAAAAATATATATTTAGAAGGAAAATGTAAGCAAAATCCTAATAGGTCAATATAACCCTTCTTATTAAATGTGACCCTGGACCACAAAACCAGTTATAAGGGTAAATTTTTTAATATTGAGCTTTCTACATCATCTGAAAGCTGAATAAACAAGCTTCCATTGATGTATGGTTTGTTAGAAAAGGACAATATTTGGCCGAGATATGAGTGAATATATGGAATCTGAGAGTGCAAAAAATAAAAATAAAAATTTAGAAAATCACCTTTAAAGTTGTCCAAATGAAGCTCTTAATAATGGATATTACTAATCAAAAATTAAACTGCTATATTTACAGTAGGAATTTTACAAAATATCTTCATGAAACATGATATTTACCTAATTTCCTAATGATTTTTGGCATAAAAGAAAAATCAATATTTTTGACCCATACAATGTATTTTTGGCTATTGCTACAAATACACCCCAGCGACTTAAGACTGGTTTTGTGGTCCAGGGTCACAAATTATATATTACTGTGTTTCGGTAGTGACAAATTGAGACTGTAGTGACAATATGAGAATTAACTACACAATTACTAGAAATGTGTACCTATATTATACAATCTGCATACATACTAAATTTGTGGAAAAAGACACTTTTTTCAAGACTCTGACTTAGAATGAAATCTGTAGAGTGGCCCAGTGAGAATAAAGAAAATGAAGCCATTTTAGTACTATTTGGTATATACACATTTTTTTTATATTACAGAAAGTAAAAAAATGGATAATGGAAAAATGTGCTAAACTGTCATTAAAAAAATTACAATGCAAAAAAACAAAACCTTAATTGTCCTAAAGCAAATATAATATATTCACAGCATTTCTAATGAATTCATGCTTGTGCTTTTAGGGTTAAAATAGCATGTCATGTTCTTGACAGCTTTGGTGAGATCGATGTGATTAAGAAAGTCTGTGGTGATACTAACCTGCTCCGGCTGCTGATAGCAGATGCTCAGTGGCACTCAGCTCTGTTTGTCTGCCCTCTTTGTTGTAAGCTTTGATTGCATTGTAACTACAAATAAAAAAAAGTCAATATTACTTAGATATTTATATCTAGCAATATATCTGTGGTAAGCAGAATTTGACTCTGGACTGTTAACTACTGAAAGATATTGCACTCAAGAGTAAAACTTAAGCATGCATGCAAAAATATATATCATTTATATCATACAGGATGCATTATATTGTGCTCAGAAAGATACATACAAGAAAAAGTAAAGCCCCCATGATGCTCCAGCACCCCAGATATTTGGGGTGACACCTTGATAAAGACCTCGGAGACCTTCTTGATGCCAGACGCTTTTCATGCAGTGCAGGATTCCGCTGTATTTCGGTCTCACAACCAGCCCATCACTCACTGCGATACAGTAAAGAGCCAAACATTTGAGACTGTCGTACTCACACTACACATTTCAGCAATGCATGCTGGGTTAGAGCAAAAACTGTCATATACAATATATATACTATACAGAAAATCTGTTTACTAACTGATTTATTAATCAGTTTATGTAGCAATTTATTTGATTTGATGATTTACATGATCGTAAATTTAAACTGATTTGATAATAGAATACTTAATATATATTTTTCATTACCAATTCCTACCACAAAAATGTTTTTAAAATAAATTTCAATTAAATAATTCATTTAACTAGTCATCTAGATGTTGACATATTTACAAATATTTGTTTTGGGGCTAATCACATAACATTTTCTTGTAAATTTTATTAATTAATTAATGAGATCATGACAAATTTTCATATCTATTTAAGTTGAAATTTGTATATTGAAATCTGTTTAGTATTATATAACATCCTGTTAATGAAAGTATTTTTCTATGTACAGTGCCTAAATGCTTTATTGAAATTTATTGGTTTTATTAAAATGTTTTATTAATTTTAACATTAATGTTAATTATAACAATAATATAATTTTTAACTTATAAATATTTATATTTATTAATTTAGTATTATTATTAATTATTTATTAATTTATTGAATTAATTTTAATTTTTTACTACATATATATATATATATATATACACTGTAAAAAATAAAATTAATTCAAGTTTAATTAAACTAGACATCTAGATGTTGGCATATTTTCATATAATTATTTTGTGAGTACCTTGTAAAGTTTATTAATAAAATAATGAGATCATGACATATTTTTATATCTATTAACTTCTATTTCTGATATATAATGTCATATTACTGAGTTATTAATATGTTCTATATACAGCATACCTAAATGTACTATTAAAATAAAACATTAATTATTAAACATTACTGTAACTTTTAAATTATAAATTCTCGCCACAAAAATTACCTTTTTTTAATTAAAAATTAATACAACTAGACACCTAGATGTTGACATATTTTCATATAATTATTTTGTGAGTAACATTTTGTTGTAAAGTTTATTAAGAAAATAATGAGATCATGAAATCATATTTTTATATCTATTAACTTCTATTTCTGATATTTAATGTCATATTACTGAGTTATTAATATTTTCTATATACAGTGTACCTACATGTTTTATTAAAATAAAAAGTGAATTATTAAACATTACTGTAACTTTTAAATGATAAATTCCCACTACAAAAATGACCTAATTTTTCTTAAATTAAAAATAAAAACAAAACGAAATAAAATGGGACGAATCGCACCATAACATTTTGTTGTAGTTTATTCATTAAAGTTGTCAAATGTTGATATATGTTCACAAACATTTAAGGTAACACTTTACAATAAGGTGTCATTTGTTAATGTATTAACTAACATGAACGAACAATAAACAATATATTTATTACAGCATTTATAAATCTTTGTTATTGTTAAGTTTATAAAAATACAGTCATTAATTGTTTTTCACGTTAGTTCACACTGCATTAACTAATGTTACAAACACAATTTTTTTAATAATTTTTAATAATGCATTAGTAAATGCTGAAATTAACATTAAGATTAATAAATGCTGTAGAAGTATTGTTCATTCTTAGTTCATGTTAACTAATGTAGTTAACTAGTGAACCTTATTGTAAAGTGTTGCCACATTTAAATTTGTACAACATTTGTTTATGATATATAACATCCTATTAATGACAGTTATTAATATGATGATAATTAATAATGATGCAATCACCCAGTAAATTACACATGACATATTGGTTCTGATTTGACACATACCTGCAAACCTAATTTTGACCAGATCCAGAGGATGCAGCACCAGAGTGGACACCACCCCTCCACTGAGCCCTGCTATTAAATTCTCGATCTTCACATGGCTGAAGAGTCTCTGCAGGCTGCCGGTGAGGGTCAGGGGTACAGGAGAGCCCGGACTGGGACTGGGGCTCATGACTTAACCCTTAATGCAGGACAACAACACACAAAATCACCTACTTTAACATTAAACCACTATTACAAAATCGTTTTAAACCGTTTGGACAGGTAAAGAACTTTCTGGGATTTGTTATTACAGCTGTTATAAGCTGAAGTTTCAGTAAGAATGAACTGTGTGCATGACCTTACCAGTTAATGTCAGATCATACACAGTGACAGCAGGGAGGATTCGGAAACATGCTGAAAGTGGAACATGGCGCTTTAGACAACACAAACTGCGCATGCGTACCATTGCACTTTCAAAATAAGAGTCTTCGCGAGTAACATGACGAAATAGTCACTAGCAGAAAAAAAAACATAAGATTCCTGAAATATCACAGGGAAGTATTTAAAGAAAACCCATGCATTTAGATGTAAGTTGTTAGTCGCTTTGGTTAATAATGTAATGTCATTCGTAATCTGTTAAGAGGTTTTTATTTATTTATTTACCTTTTTTGCAACACATTTTAATTTATTATAAATGTGTATGCGTTTGTGTTTGTTAATTATGTTTAATTTATTGGTCATTATTTTATGGATTTGTATGTGATCCCTTGGCTATGTTCTTTTTGAATTGCATTAATTGCACTAATTAAATAATAATAGTTATAATCAACTAAATCAACGAATATATTAAAATAAAAAGAGACCTACATAAATACAATTATTTTTGGATTAATCACACCATAACATTTGTAAAATTTATTAATTAATGAGATCACGACAGTCGACAGTATATTAATTATTTATACCTTATTTTCTTTTACAGTATGGCTTTTATCTCTGTTTTTCTTTTCTCTGTTATTAAATATTATGTAATACAATGTTATTGATCTCTGAATTAAAGAAATTCTGAAACATTAAAAGCCATTAATTTTACAAATATACCGTGAAGATAAGATTTATTATTTTTATGAGAGATTTTATTTATTTTAATGACCGGTCAAAATTCAAGTCAAACTAAATACAAATGTAAATACAATTACACAAAGCATCCGTTTTACATACAAAATGTCTAAATGGTTATTTTTAATATAGCAAATAGTAAAATGGTACTGTTATACTATTATATGGTAATACAACACAATACTACTAATACAATATAATTTTACAAACCACTTTATAAGCGTTTATTTGGTGGTACTTTTATTCTGTATGTAAGTATGTATGCCAAAGCTTACCGACCGTCCTTACACCATAAAGACCTCTTTATGCTGAACATTTCAGAATTTATAGATTTGAATAATTAGGAAAAAATATTTAAATTATTTATCTCTTTCTGATCTGCTCCTGGGAGGTGTGCGTGCGTACTTACTATCGCGAGATTTATTGATTTGCCTGGCTATTCACCAAAGTCCACCCACGTACTTTGCGTAGTCATACTCCATTCATACGAATGGTTCCTACGCCGCTGGCGTAGCTGAGTTTTGCGGAAGTGGTATCAAGGGGAATGTAGGGCTGCCAAAGAACGATCGGTTTCTAAAGCGGCACTTGAACATTAATATTATGGGTAAGTTCCGCTCACTTTTACAATATACCATCCACCAAACATCACCGTTTGAGTCCTGGCAACGTTTACGCGGCGTTTGGGTCTAGTCGAAGCATTTGGGTGGCGTAAATCGACGCTCGTTTGGTGTTTTTACTGTAATTTAGGTTAGTGATAGCGCGCGAGGCATTTCCTGTCAGTTTTTTTCCTTTCGTGACTCATTGAAGAGCAAAAAACGGTCTTCGTTCGTTAGAATTTAATCAAAATTAACCAAATACACTTCATTGTCAAAGTTTTTCGTAATTGTTAAATATAAAACGTCCGTAATTTGCAGTATTACTCATTTTTAGAACAGAAGCAAGCTAATGTAGGTTAGCAGCTAATCACACAACTGCTGAAATAATGCAGTTAACTCATTTCTACATTTTAGTTACATATTAAATTAACATATTTGGAGTTTAATTTAAATATATCCTGCAATCTCCAGTAAATGTTCAGTTGTTTAGGTGGATACTAGACATGCAAAATACACAAACAGGTTTGAAAATGAAAATTCATTGTCGTTTTGCACATTGTTTTTAGAGTTGCTGTATAATAATTTAATTTAAAAGCAATTTACATTGAATAGGTGTCCAAATATTACTCAAAACCTGCTATTTTGTGAACTGAGATGCTCTGCAAAAGCAAAAACAATGTTTTTTTCAGCTATTTGTTAGTGATTCAGTGAATAAAAGCATATAAAAGTGCTTTAAAATGTTATTTCCTTCAGTTAATTCTTTCACGTCAAACCAGATGCTGTATGTCATTCAGACGTGCACTAGAACTGCGGTTAGGCTCTCACATCCTGTAGACAGATCTGTTTTAAACAACTCAGTGCTTCACCTAGTGTGACGCCGGGTTTGTGTATTTTACTTTTAACTGTGTGGCTTTAGTATTTGGCTTTATATTAGAGTTACTTATGATCCGTTTGGCATCTCATTGCATATTTTGAGTCTAAGGTTTGCGTACATCGCTCAGACTAATTAAAATAATACGGTCTTGAGATTTATAGCTTAAAGAAACCAAGTTATCGTGCAGGATAAATGATGCTGGTGACATTAAAAGATGCAGCCAAGTGTAACCACCACATGTCTTTGTTGAGTGACCTCTGATTGTGCTTTCAAGCATCTCAAATTGTGCACCATCACTTCTTGTGTAGTGCCGTGTATTAATCAGCACGATAGTCACACATCTTGACGCTTGTGTGGTTTATGTACAAAATATTGCTTTTGTTTGACTTTCCAGTAATTGTGACTAAATTAAAGAAAATTCAGCTGTCAGGCCATTATCAGAAACCCTGATCGTTTCACATTTTGCTGTCATTTCGTGATTCATGCATGCAGTTTTAATCAGAGTTTGGACACACCACTACTCATTCTTTTTTATTTCTATTTTCCACATTTTAGGCATCAGTGGGAACTGCCTTGACCAAAAGTATTGCACAAATCAAAGCTATTTGAGCTTCTTTGATGTAGCTGTATTTTTTCCAAGTCTCATAAATAACAGAATTCTTATGTAAGCGTAGTTGTTTGTAAAACCGAATTCATAACTTAATTCATGCATTTAAGTATTTAAGTAAATCTTTAGATGGAAGTGTTTTTAGGATCTTGAGAAAAGTTCATTATGTCACCCAGCATCATATATGAGCCCATTTCAGTCTCTCTGTCATGCTTTGATTTATATTTGTTCCTCATATGTTTGTTTTGGTGATTTACTGTAAGGGAGGTTTTGAGGATGAAAAAAACAAAAAGCAAACTTTAAACATTCTAGATCAAGGATTTTGCCTTTTTTTTTTTTTTTTTTTTAACATGCCGTGGACCCAAATTATGGTCATCCTGACGCAACAGAGACCATCCTAAAATGTAAAAGCTAATTATACATATTTAGAATATTATAAATAAATATTCCAAAATATTATTTGGCATGTTTTCTGTGTCCATTTTGTTCTGTTACATTTTAATCTTACTTTTTTCCTACTTTGTTGTAATATTTATTCAAATCTTTTTACCCATAGTGTTTTATTTATTTAAATCTGTTTTTTTTAATTTATTTTTTTCCCACTTGACCGCATAACTCCCTTTCGAACCCCAGTTTGAAAACTGCTTTTCTCGATAAACTTTATTCTTCAAGATGCTTTTGTATATGTTTGATTTGACTCACTTGCGTCATTTAGCCCTTAGACTTTCATGCTATCAGTTCAGCTTAAACTTTTTTTTTGACTTGCCAAAGCAATTTCAAGCATTTGAAGCAGCCTGTGTGTATGTCATACATTTTTGTGCTTTTTTTCCTCTCTCTCTTTGTCCAAAAATGCTGTTGTATGCTGAACTTTGGACGTGCAAAACATCTCTTCTGACGTCTTCATTTTGCTCCCAATAACGTGCATTTCTTGGATTCAAATACACAGCAGTAAGTATGACAAATACAGGCAGAATAGCACATTATCAACTTTCATTTGCTTATTCGTGAGTGTGTGAGCATGTTTCTCTGATCAAAAAAGTGTTTTTCTCTCTGCTTTCAGCAGCAGAAGAATCTGGAGGGATACGTGGGCTTCGCAAGCCTTCCCAACCAAGTGTACAGAAAGTCAGTGAAGCGGGGCTTTGAGTTCACCCTGATGGTTGTGGGTAAGGAAACACATTCTTTGTATTGATTGATGTATTGATTTCGATCTGCTTTATAACCTTCGGTATGCAGCTTGCAAATACCAAACGTGTAACAAAGTTAGCGACACATGATGGATTCAGTGTGCGCTGCAGTCATTATGACCACTTGAGGACCACTTCCTGTCTAATTTTGAACATTTGCCAGTTTGAGACTACATTCTTGACATTTGGTCTAAACACTGTTTGGATAACCACACAGGAAGCAGGGGTTGAATGGCAGTGATTTCACATCCTGTTCATCTTGAAAAATGCAAAGGCTTTTTGGTGTAGAACACCTAAATGGCTGACATTTTCGAAAGCGTAGCTTTGAAGTTGATTCTTTTACGCCTAATCAAGTTTGCAGTGATACGAGATCTGTCTTGTTTTTGCTAGAATTTGCTCTGAAAGCTTACGGCGCTGTGTTTGCTTTGGCTTTGAGTGCGAGCTGCGGTTTTGTACCCGACATCCCCTGCGTTTATGAATCTGACCCGAGGACTCGTGGTTGTGCGTGCTTGAGTTATTTTCGGTCGCGAGTGAAAAGCATGTTCAAGACATTACTTGTGGTCTTTATATCTGCAAAATATTGTCTTTGGGAGGACTTGGTAGACAGCTTAAACTTTTTCATCACGTAATATACCAACATTGAACTGATTTTCTGTCATTAATGAAGTTTTATGGTGCTCTCTCTTGCTGATTTATAATACAAATTGGCTTGCTGTGTGGGTGGACTTTACCCAGTTGTTCCTGCATTAGTGTTTGGGTATGGACAAGGGCCAAGTCTGTAATGGTGCCAGCCACTCGTCCTGCCAGAAGCAATTTACTCTAGTTAATGTGCTGACCTCACTGCGTGAGACCGCACAGATGAATGCCGCGCTCTCTCAGTTCTAACCTTCATCCGACGCTCATCCGTTAACTCTAGTTTAATCCCGCAGCTTGCGCTATGTATTCGCACCATTGCTAAACACGTAATGATGAAGCATCATCACAACACTGGAGTCGGTCATGCCTGAATTTCCAAAACAATTAGTGTTAGAATGAAGTTCACTTAGTCACATCTTGGACATTAACGGATTTACTAAAGAGCTGCCAAAAAGCTGCTTGTGAGGTTAATTCCACTGTTTCTCCCATGGGCTTCTTGGGGTTCTTAGACTGGATGCAAAAAAACGCTGTTCCCTCCATCATTGACGTAATACATTTAGAGGAAGTTCACACAGGGCATGTCCTTGCATTCCATCTTCACTATTATTTTAATTGTTTGTCTATTTATTCATGCATCAGATGGATGTTTTTAGCCACTGTCTCATGCCATGAATGTCACATTTTAAATGTAATACTGGATGAGTACATAAGTCAGCTGTTAAATTGCCATTTTGAGATTAAATGCTACATTTTTCTTTTGTTCTTTAAAAATGTTTCATCACCCTGCTTTTTAGATATTGTGTCTGCATTGGCTATTTCAAAGTCAAATAGGCCGACTGTATTTTATACAATACCGTTTAAGAGTTTGAAATATAGTGGAAAAATATAGTGGAAAAAAAAAAGAACTCCAGTCTTCAGTGTCACGTGATCCTTCAGAAATCATTTTAATATGCTGATTTGCTGTTCAAGAAACATTTATTTTTATTATTATTATTATTATTATTATTTGAGTACATTTTTTTTTCTGCATTCTTTGATAAATAGAAAGATCCAAAGATATTTATTTTTGGAAAGAAATTATAGAAAGTAATACTTTTTAGCAGGGATGCTTTAAATTGATCAAAAGTGATAATAAAGACATTTATAATGTTACAAAAGATTTTTATTTCAGATGTGTAAGTGCTGTTCTTCTGAACTTTCTTTTACCTTAATTTTTAAATTGGATTAATTGAATGCATCCTAGCTAAGTAAAATAATTTTAAAAATCTTTGAAAATTTTGAATGGTAATGTATATGCAGAAGAAACCTGAGCTTCTTAAAACTCAAACTCTATTCTTTTGCTCTCTTGCAAGCAGTGGTATTTCCTTCAGTAAATCATTTTTTTTTATAGGATGTTGTGCTGAATTCAGGTTTCATTTTAACCTCATGTTTGCATTTTCTATCCTTGTTTTTTCAGGAGAGTCTGGGTTGGGAAAGTCCACGCTGATAAATTCTCTGTTCCTGACGGATCTGTATTCTGGAGAATATCCTGGACCTTCGCATAGAATCAAGAAAACAGTTCAGGTATATAGTGCGAAAATTAGTTTCTTAAATATCAATACATGCTGCTTGTTCCTTCTCAATTTTGCTCTGGGAACTGAAAGTGGGAAACACCTTTTTGTTTTGTTTTTTTAAACATAAATATCGTTTTATAAATGTTTTTCGATCAAGCAACACATTTCCAGGTTCCTACTGTACTCTTGGCTTCTAAAGCATACTTAAGTAATACTTCAGAAATAGCTGTGCTATGTTCTGCATGTTTGTACTTGTAGCCTTTAGACTGACTGTGAGTCCAAAGCTTTACACAACATTTCAGCTTTTTGATAATTGCCTTTGCATCACACACCGCTAATAGCCAGTGGTATGTAAACAAAAGTGACCAAGCAGACACTAGCTACTAGTGTTTACACCAGCCATTTGTGAGGTCTTACCTATTTAGTATTTACTAGAGCATATGTAGATGTAGAAATAGTAATTCAGATGCTCTGTTATCCACAGGTGGAGCAGTCCAAAGTGTTGATGAAAGAGGGAGGCGTCCAGCTTCTGCTCACGATAGTGGACACTCCAGGATTTGGAGACGCTGTGGACAACAGCAACTGGTGAGAACGATTTTAGTGTGGAGTGCCAGATACAATTTTCACAGCATGGTTTAATATCAGGTGGCTTGATATAATTAGATGGCTATGTGATTGTGTTTTCATTACCGTGGTGTAAAGCATGACCTGAATCTCCTGTGTGTTTTCTGCTCCAGCTGGCAGCCGGTCATTGACCACATCGACAGTAAGTTTGAGGATTATCTGAACGCAGAGTCGCGTGTGAACAGACGGCAGATGCCGGACAGCAGAGTGCACTGCTGCCTGTATTTCATCGCACCCTCAGGACATGGGTGAGTGATTGGAGACCTGTCCTTCTGCTTTCTTGCAGTTTATTATTCTATTAATGTCTTAATAGAAGGAGAAACCTTACCAATGATATGCTGACCTCCCATTTAGCATCATTAATTAAAGTAGTTTCTGTGCATAAGTGATGAAATTCTGAGTTTATTTAGTTTTTGTGTTGTGGTTTGAATTAAACCGTGTAATTTGAGGTAGGAAAGGTACGCTATATATTAAATTGATCAAAAGTGACATTAAAGACTTTTACATTGTTACATAAAACATTGCTTAAAAAAATACTGTTGCTTTTGACAATTTATTTGCAGAACAATAATTAATAATTAAGGAGCACAGCTGTTTTCAACATTAATAATAATAAATGTTTCTGATTTCTGAAGCATCATGTGACACGGAGAAATAAGTAATGATACTGAAATGTAGCTTTGCAACGGAGGAATAAATAATATTTTAAAATAGACTTGATTATTTTTTTTTTTTAAAGAAGTCTCTTCTGCTCACCTAGCCTGCATTTATTTGAATATATTTTAAAATGTAATTCCTGTGATTTCAAAGCTGGATTTTTAGCGGATTTTTTTTTTTTTTTAATGTTTTTTTTAAAACATTTATTATTATGTAACAGCTGAGCAGAATTTCAGGTTTCTTTGATGAACAGAAGGTCAGAAGAACAGCATTTATCTGAAAAAAAAAAAAAAAAAAAAAAAAAAACTTTTGTAAGATTATAAATGTTAAAAAAATTACTCGCTCCAAGCTTTTGAAAGGTGTATAATGTTACAAAAGCTTTTTATTACAGAAAAATGCTGATCTTTGGATCCTCCTTTTCATCAAAGAATCATGAAAAAAATGTACTCAACTATTTTAAATATTGATAATAATAATAATATTTAATAATAATATATTTTTTTTTTTAAATCAAATGAATGCAGTCTAGTTGAGTGTAATCTACTTGTTTTAAAAACAATTAAAAAAGTCTATAATTTTGTGGATAAAATTAGTTGGTTGTATGCAGACCTATACCTGTTTATTTTCTCTTTTGTATATCATACTTCACTTCATTTAATTTTCTTCTTATGTTTGTGAGTTTTTTCCTGCTAAGATCTAATAATGGATTTCATTGACAAACCGGAGCTGAGGTCACTGAAATTTTCCTCTTAGTCAGTGAAAACATTAGAATGACTGTGTTACTGTAAGCAGCTGTTCTCAGACAATAGCGGATCTGTGCGAGGTTGCAGTGAAGATGCAGGAACGTGTTGCTCTATTCAGTCTTGTGTCCACACAGTCATGATGATTATCAGAACTGAAGCGTGGAAGAAAGTAAATAATACGGTTGTTGTTGCCAATTTAGCCGGAAAAGCACAACACACGACCACTAGTGACTTTTGTTTTTTTGCTTTTATAAAACAACAATATTCAAAACGGCAATGTTTCAGTTATTAATATTCAAACAGTCCAAACAGAACCAATGTTCAATAAATAATTAGAATAATATTTTAATATAATTCCTCTACATTAAAATAAACAACAGATTTATTAGTTATTTTATTTTTTAACATTGTATTCTCTTAAAATGTTTAAAATTTTGTTGGACTTCTAACCTACATTAATACCGTTTCCAAAGCAAATGTGAGTGTTTTTTAACTGAGCAAAAGTTCAAACCCCTAACCTTAAGTACTGTGCGTAGTTTCAGTAGTTTCCTTTCCTGCATTTGCAAAGCCCATTAAAAAGCTATTGAGACTGAGAGAACTGTGTGATCATTATCATGGTGTTGTGTTGTATGTTTTTCCACCAGACTGAAACCTTTGGACATCGAGTTTATGAAACGGTTGCATGAGAAGGTCAACATCATCCCACTGATTGCCAAAGCAGATACCCTGACACCCGAAGAGTGCCAACAGTTCAAGAAACAGGTCAGTCGGCTGCCGCCTCCAGCTCTCGTGTGCTAAGTCCTGTCTGTTTAAACTCCTGATTAAGAAAAAGGCAAGAAGAGACAGCAGGAGTTCAAGCCTCCGGCACCATGTGTGTCTTGAGCGCTTTGCCATCTGTCAAAGTATTATCTCTGCAGGAACCATGAGCAGGAGCACAGCATTACCGCCTAGACAGGAAAGATCAGATGAAAAGATTTGAGCACATCCACAAATAAATAAACAGAGGATGTTCCTCAACCCTAAACAATCGCTCTTGGTGATCCTCGGGAGGTTGTGTGCAGGGCCCGAAGGAATCGCAAAGTTGTGTGGTTTTTAAAGTCATTTTTATGTTTCTGTAGATTATGCGAGAAATCCTGGAGCACAAGATCAAAATCTACGAGTTTCCAGAGACGGATGATGAGGAGGAAAACAAGATTGTGAAAAAAATCAAAGTAAGAGTTCTACACTGTAAACATTAGTAATTTAATGACAACTGGAGTTAAACTAACTCAAAATACCCTGTTTACTATGATCTGTTCCCTTTAAATGCTGTTCATATATGTAACCCTGGACCACAAAACCAGTCTTAAGTTGCACGGGTGTGTTTGTAGCAATAGCCAAAAATACATTGCATGGGTCACAATTATAGATTTTTTTTTTAATGCCAAAAATCATGTTTCATGAAGATATTTTGTATATTTCTTACCATAAATATATCAAAATGATACATTTTTAATTAGTATATGCATTGCTAAGAACTTCGTTTGGACAACTGTAAAGGTGATTTTTTTTTTTTTTTTTCCAGATTTTCAAATAGTTGTATCTCAGCCAAATATTGTCTTATCCTAACAAACCATACGTCAATGGAATTTTTAGTCAACTTTTAGATGATGCATAAATCTCAATTTAAAAAAAAAATTACCCTTATGACTGGTTTTGTGGTCCAGGCTCTGGATCTGTGCCCCTGTGGAGGTGGACAGTACATGCAGTTCACCAGGTGGCTGCACATTGAAAGTCTGCCAGGCTTTGCATGTTGCTTTTGCACAGATTCCTTGTACACAGCCATCCATGAGCCTCTCGTCTCTCTCTCTCAAGGATCGGTTGCCCCTGGCTGTGGTCGGAAGCAACACTATCATCGAGGTGAATGGCAAGAAGGTTAGAGGAAGGCAGTACCCATGGGGAGTGGCAGAAGGTAGATGCACTTGAAATGCCTTTGATACTAAAATGCATCCGAAATGAATAGGGTTGCTGTATTAATTTCAAACCTGTGATCATTTTGATAAAAAAAAAATAATAATAATAATAAAAATAAATAACTGTGAATGATATTGAATGATCTGTTAATTTGAGAATATGTAATTAAAATAGGCTCACACTGGCATGGAAAACATGCAAATATTAAGAAATTGTACCAGGAAAATTCAGCTTTGCATCACAGGAATAAATTACGTTTTAAAATATATTTGATTAGAAAACATTTATTGTAAATTGTAAAAATATTTCACAATATTACTGATTTTACTGTATTTCTTATCAAATAAATGCAGCCTTTATGAGAATAAGAGACCTCTTTCAAAAACATTTTAAAAACTTGCTGACTCCAAACTCTTGAAGTACTGTAGTTCTTTCTGGACATGATTATTTGTGACCCTGGACCACAAAACCATACATTTTTTGGAAATTGAGATTTAAACATAGGGGATAGGATAGGACATAGGATAGGACAATATTTGGCCGAGATACAACTATTTGAAAATCTGGAATCTGAGGGTGCAAAAAAAATCAAAATATTGAGAAAATCGCCTTTAAAGCTATCCAAATGAAATTCTAAAAAATGAATATTAATAATAAAAAATAGGTTTTGATATATTTACGGTAGGAAATTTACAAAATATCTTTATGGGACATGATCTTTACTTAATATCCTAATGATTTTTGGCATGTATCATTGTATCAATGTATCATTTTGACCCATACAATGTATTGTTGGCTATTGCTACAAATATATCCGTGCTACTTAAGACTGGTTTTGTGGTCCAGGGTCACATATGCTCTATAAATTTTTTAATCAGCTAATTGCTGTTTGTGGGAAAGGAATGAATGGATATACAACAAACTATATGAGGTGAAAAGCAGTAAATGACTATTACTATTTTGAAAATAGATATGACCAGGTCTAATATACAAGATGTTGAATTGAACATTCAAGACTCGTTCATATTTTATTAGAATGTCCAATTTTAAATGATATTAGGCAACATTATTACTTGTTTTTACATCTTTAAAAATGTCTCTTGCAGACGAATTTTAGAATTTTTATCATTGAAAGATTCTAAATGTTTTTTATCGGTACTATTGTTGTTACATATGTTTTTGTATAATGATTGCTTCTTAAGAAAATGTTACATTATTGTAAATGATGTATTGAAATGATACTGTTAATGTTGGCCATGAACATAGCCATTTTATTTATTTATTTATGCCAAAAATCATTAGGATATTAAGTGAAGATCATGTTCCATAAAGATATTTTGTAAATCTCTCACTGTAAATATATTAAAACTTAATTTTTGATTGGTAATATGCATTGCTAAGAACTTAATTTAGACAACTTTAAAGGCGATTTTTCTCAATTTCTTTTTTTTATTTTATTTTATTTTTTTTTTTGCACCCTCAGATTCCAGATTTTCAAATAGTTGTATCTCAGCCAAATATTGTCCTATCCTAACAAACCTTATATTAATGGAACGCTTATTTTTTTATAGATCTGAAATTACTTGTTGCTAATATGGTGTTAAATAAATAAATAACTGCTGTTTGTGAGGTCAACAAAGGTCAGCTTGATGTGTTTAAAACCTGATTATCTCTTTTTTTCTCTGCAGTTGAGAATGGAGACCACTGTGATTTCACACTGTTAAGGAATATGCTTATCAGGTACAAACATAGCCACTGCAAGTCAGAATACATTGAGTTTGAGTTTGGCTGAAGCCTTGTGGAAATAAACTGGAAACATAAAAGCAATAGCTTTTGGAGAGTGAACCAGACACCACTTAAGCAATTTGACCACAAGAGCAACTTTAGTCAAAATGCATTGCTTAAATGTGCTTTTTTTTCTCAAACACAAATGCCACTTGGTTTGATATTTAATATATCTAATGTATTGCCACTCATACTTTCAGCATGGCTTTGTAGAGCCTGTGAATAAAAATATACTCGTTCACCTTTGTGTCAGAACCCACATGCAGGACCTCAAGGATGTCACAAATAACGTCCATTATGAGAACTACAGAAGCAGGAAGCTCGCGGCTGTTACCTGTAACGGAATCGACAACAACAAAACCAAAGGCCAGCTCACTAAGTAAGTTACAACAATTCTGTCTACTTGAGCCAAGAACGTGTAGTGCATATAAAATGACAAAGGCCTTTGCCTGCATGGATTGTTATGAGATTCATGATGTTTATACACTATAAGTGTGAGCGGAAATGCCTGGAATAACGTGAGACGGCAGATAGCATGTGTTATATGCAGGGTCACATTCCAAGCTGCCTCATCTCAGATGCTTAAAACACACTCGACTCTGACCTCGTTGCATCACAATGTGTAAATGTTAATTATAACACTCAAGCAGCAATGTGCTCCTAGCGCATGTCACTCCACATCTCTGGTGTTGCATATATGAATTTGAACGGCCATCTGATTATTAGTAGTATCATATTACCCTTTATACTTATGAATAATTGAATATAGCTTAAATAAGTCTTTTCTGCTCATCAAGGCTGCATTTATTGGATTAAAAATATAGAAAAAACAGTAATCTTGTGAAATATTATTGCAATTTAAAATAGTGGTTTTCTATTTTAATATACTTTAAAATATAATTTATTCCTGTGATGCAATGCTGAATTTTTTTGTCTTTAGTGTCACATGATCCTTCAGAAATCATTCTAATATGATGATTAATTATCAGTGTTGAAAACAGTTGTGCTGCTTAATATTTTGTTGGAACCTGTGATATGTTTTTTCAGGATTCTTTAATAAATAAAAAGCATTCATTTAAAATAGAAATGTTTTGTAACAATATGTGATCCGTAAGTAGCACGGGTATATTGGTAGCAGTAGCCAAAAATACATTGCATGGGTCAAAATTATAAACTTTTCTTTTATGCAAAAAATCATTAGAATATTAAGTAAAGATCATGTTCCATTAAGATATTTTGTAAATTTCCTATTGTAAGTATATCAAAACGTAATTTTTAGTTAGCAATGTAAGAACTTCAATTGGACAACTTTAAAGGATATTTTCTCTCTCTTTTTTTTTTTTTTTTTTTTGAACCCTAGATTCCAGATTTTCAAATAGTTGTATCTCAGCCAAATACTGTTTTATCCTAACAAACCATACATCATTGGAAAGCCTATTTATTTTTAGATTTTGTATATATTTTAATACTTTTATTCAGTGATAGCAAAGCCTTGTATTGTTAGAAACAATTTGAATAAATGCTGTGTTTCAGAATCCTGAAAAAATCCTGAAAAATATTTAGCAGCAATTAAATGTGCGTATTAGAATAATTTATGAAGGATCATGTGAAGCTGGAGACTGGATTAATGGCCGATTAAAATTTCAGCTTTGCATCTCAGGAATAAATTTTATATATATATATATATATATATATATATATATATATATATATATATATATATATATATATATATATATATATACATATATATATATATAGATATATTTATATTTATATTTATATTTATATTTATATTTATATTTATATTTCTGTATGTTCCATCAAATTAATGCAGCCTTGATGAGCATAAGATAATTATTTAATAAAAATATAAAACATTTCTGATCCCAAAATGTTTTTAGGAAGGTTTTAGATCAATACATGCAAGTGATGCTTAGTTGTCAAACATTGTGACATTTTATGTTGCATCATTTCCTGTTGTCTGGTATGTTGGAGAGCACACTGTAAACCACCCTACTTTATATTTGTGGCTGGCTTCTGTTTTTAAATTCAATATAAAATGTTTTTTGCAGGTCAAACAGAATATTCAATATCATGGGTGGAAAATGTAGGTCAAGACTTTATTTTGTGCATTAGAAATTGATTGGATCATGATAAGTGTTTGTTAGAGAATAGAGTCAGGTGGTCGTAGGGAAGTGGTTGTATAATATATTGTAACAATGTATATATTATGCAATCTAACATTTAATAAAAAACAGGAAGGGGTTTAATAAAAGAAATAGGGTTTATTTCTATTAAGTGTTGATAAAAGTAATTTGTCAATTTCTCTCATTCGAGGAGGTTTATTTTAAGACATCTCTTCACAGTTTGCTGTGCTCGCTAACTGTTAATTTAAGACGCCAGACTGTTAACCCAAGCACATGTGTACATATGCATGAGCACGCGCTCACAGACATGTTTGTGGTCACGCCATGCAGCTTCCAAGTCGTCGACAGTCACCTCTAACCTAATATATCGTTTTTGCAGGAAACCACATTAAAAGTGTCATAATCCACACTAGTCTTTCCTCTCATCTGCTTTCTGTTGACACATATTATTTTGCTTTTCAGTGCACATTATGATTTGTAGCATGCTAAGTGTGTGTGTTTTTGTCTTTTAGAGTTGACACGGTTGAAGGCATGTAAGTGGTCATTTACATTTTTCCAAATCCCTGTGTTGTACGGATCCTCTCTTCCTCTGGGAACAGTGTCTTTCAGTGTCCGTTATCTCCCTTTTTTTTCCACCAGTTCCACGTGTGATTTTTCCGGGGAGTAATAGACCTTGTGACAACAACCCGGTTGTACTGGTTAGATTAGAGGAAGTCAAACCCTTCCTTATTTTCCTGATGTGAAATATCCAGGAGTAGTTCCTCCTGTTTGTCTATGAGTGGGAGTCTTCCTCAGACTTTGATTCATAAAAATGGTTACATTTGATTTAGATTCGTTCTGCTCGTATTTCATGAATAAGATCTTTTATTTTGCCGTTCCAAAATTGAGATCAGTATTATTTTATGATCATTTATATACTATCAGATTTTTTTTTGCTTTTAAAATATTTATTATTTAATTAATTAAAATAGTTTTTAAATTCTACAAATTTATATATATAATTATTATTTTTTTTATTTATTGGCTAATATATGAATATATAGTTATTTAATTTAACATCTGTTTAGCATAATGATTTTTTTTATGGTTTTAGTTTTAACTTCAGGTTTAGTTTACGGTAATAACCCTGCATCATTGATTAATCATTTTGGACTAAATCAAAACCTTATCGCGAAGCGCCTAACGATTCCCGCCCGTTTCCTCGCCGTACTTCTTCGCAGCTTTCCTGCACTGCTTACTAATGTCTGATCAGCATAAACGCTTTGGCCATTAACAACTTTCAGGTTCCTTAGGAACCAGGATGTTTGTTTGATGTTCTTCCTCCTTTTTCGCTGCCTTAGCAAGACTGGCCATGGTAAACCATGAGCGTTTAGTAGCCTAAGGTGTTTTATTGGTCACGGGTGTCACCTTGAGCTCATCTTTGGGATAAGGAGTGGGCAACGAGGGCTTTGGTGGTCCACCTTTCCATCTCCTCATGTCTTGTGAAGATGCACAGGGATGCATTGCTCTAGGGGAAGTGTGGGATGTGCTCTCATGATTGTCAATTGCGTGTGTCAATACTAGGAGCCCTCTTGCCCAGATGGAGGAGGAGAGAAGGGAGCATGTGACCAAAATGAAGAAGATGGAGATGGAGATGGAGCAGGTGTTCGAGATGAAAGTCAAGGAGAAGGTCCAGAAGCTGAAAGATTCAGAGGCAGAGGTACTAACACAATTCCTCAGCGTATCCTAAAATAGATTTTTAAGTGTATTATATTTTATTGGTTATATAGGGCCCTATGAAAACATGGATGGAATTGTGAAATCCAGTCATGGATTTCGCAAATTCAGTTCCACGTTATACAGTAAATGGAATTTAGAGTATAACGTGGAACCGAATTTGCCAAATTATAGATATATTTAGCCAAATTATAAGAATAAATCAAAAGTACATCTGTATACTTAATCAAAACGTGATATGGACTAGTGTTTGCGAATTTTAAGCTGCAAATACTGTTATGAATCCTGCATGTTCTGCCTGTCTCTGTGTGAATGAATGGCGCAGACGTGCGGTTTTATTTACTACACATATACTAAAGTGTGCATGTTTGACGCTAGCAGTGTTTTTAGTCTCTGTCACCTCAATATACTAGCACACAAACTCAACAATCTCTAGAACTGCTCTAAAAGTCACTTTATGAGCATTTTAGGGTTTCATTTGAGAAAAAACTACCATCATAGAATATACAAATATACAAAGGTCTTCACAGCAACCTGTCAAAATAAAAGTTTGGTTTAACTTGAAGAAACTGTGACAAAAATATATTGTTTAATTAAATGATAGTATTACTTCTACTAATTTAACTGTTATTGAAACATTTTTTTAAGAAGATTTACTAGAAAAATGTAAATACACAACAGTATTTTTGAAAAAAATAAAAAGATATGAAATATATATTTTTAAATAAAATACATTAGTTAAAGATGATTTTGATTTATTTAAATTTAACGAAACCATTAAAGTGGAATCCAGAAAATTTATGGAAAACAGAATTTGATAAAAAGTAACTTTCATAGGGCCTTAAAAATGTAATTTTTGTTCAACTTTTAATAAATTGCTGTTAAATTGTGCAAGTTTTAGAATTTCAATTAATTAGACATTCTTTTTTTATTACTAAAATTTAATAATTATTATAATATTATCTGAATAAATTTGCTTGCATTAGTTTGCTATTTTATTTTATTTTATAAAGAACCATAGTTCAGACCACAGAGTCACTGTAGATTCGAAATATTTCTAAATTATATTTACCTTTATATTTACTATATTCATGTTTCCACACCAAGGCTATTATAGTCAACTAAAAATAAAACCTCTACAAAAATAAAAACTCTAGTTACTTGAATAAAATAAAATAAAATTTGTAAACAAATTTTTCCCTCATTTTTATTTAGCTTAAATTCATGTACTAAAATAACTGAAATAAAATTAAAACTATACAGATGTTTAAAAAACTGAATAAAATTTAATAAAAAATTAAAAACTATACATACATATACCATATAGACATTAAAAAAAGACAAAACGTAAATTAAATTACATTTTAAATTAACAAAAATAAAATGAAAACTATAAAATATAAAAATATTTTCATAATAGTAATAAAAGCTCTCATAGTATCTTAGTGATAACTAAAATAACACCGTTTCACACTCAAGTTTGAAATGCTTTCCCAACTCGTTTTTTTTTTTATTTAATCGCTCTTTAATTTAATTCTGCACTCTGTATCCACTGTCTGCTTTAGCATGCTTGATTGATTTGACAGGCGATAATAGATAATATTTTTTGTGACCCACACAGCTGCAGCGACGTCATGAGCAGATGAAGAAGAACCTGGAGGCTCAGCATAAGGAGCTGGAGGAGAGACGACGTCAGTTTGAGGACGAGAGATCCACCTGGGAGACCCAGCAGCGTATCCTGGAGCAGCAGAAAATGTATGGGATCTCATTATATATATTATATACATATATATTTATAATGTTTTTTTTAATTAAATTATTTTTAAAAAACATTTTCAAATAATATATTAAATATATTATACTTAATTTATATATATTATATTTATTTATTTATATATATACTTATTTATATTATATTTAATTTTTTGTTTAATTATTTTGTTTTTTCTCCCACACAGGACTTTGGAAAAGAATAAGAAGAAAGGGAAGATCTTTTAAAATCATTAACGATGACCAGGTTGTTCTCATTCGCCAATCCCCACCCTCCCGACCTGATATCTGTGTAGCCTTCAGACTCAGAGCTGTCCGTACAGTCTGATGAAGGCGTTCAAGCTGTTCGTGGACTTCCGCTAAAGCGTTTACCTTTGTGAAACTCAGTCTTAGGCAAGCCAAACCCATACTGATCTAAACGAAATATATAATGAATTCACTTACCAGCTGATGTCTACAGTTATATTCCAAAAAAAAAAAGTCTAACTGTTGAACTATATTTTGATGACAAATTGTTTACTCGTTAACTGAATAACATGAACCTCCCTAACAGAAGTGCGTTTTTTTTTTTTTTTTTTTTTTTTTTTAAAGACAAAAATGTGACTGTGCTCTGTTTTTTTTCCCCCCCCGATAAACCTGAAGAATCCCATGTAACGTGGCCAAATTCCACAACCGTTAATGCACAAGTGAAATCCGGGGACGGGCAAACGTATTATTTGCTCTTTTGGCTTCTAATTTTGTTTTTCTCTTATTGCAAAAATGTTTCCAAAGTATAATGTCTGTCTAGTCAAAATATCCTTTGACCACCTCCTATAACTTCATTAATGTTATTTCAGTTATTTTTATATATATATATATAAATATGTATACGTACACCAAGACAGCTAACGTAATATTTTTTGTATGTTTCTTAGAATACTCAGCAGACGGGTGTCTTAATTCATGGACAGCATCAATGATATTCTTGACAGGTCGTGCTCATGATAGAGAGGTTTCAGCATGTTTGTCTGTAAGCTCGCCTCTGCTGTACAGTATTTCAGCTGTTAGGACACGAGTCGAAAGCAATTTTTGTTTTCTTATGTTATGTTCTCCGTCTCTGTATTTTTAATTTTATTTTTCATTTGTATTGTACAGTCTCTTAATAAACTTGTGATGATACAGGTTGCTCATTTAGATTGTGGAAAGATCTCAAATAGTGTTGCAAGACTGAGAACCGGCATAAGTATTATATTTTTTTTTTTAAATAAACATTCAAATTTACTAAAAATCTACCCTCAACAATGTTATTGTACAAGAAACACTGATCATATTGAATTTAATCACTTATTCTCCTCTGTATTGCATTGGAAGTAGTGTTATTTAGTATTTAATCATTACAATTTGTTTGTTTGTATTAATGAATGATTATTTCCAAATAGGTTTTACAATTATGTGGTGATGATACATGAAGCTGTCAAGAATAATTCACATTTAAAGTGAAAGTAAGTAAAAGTAAGACCAACATTATAATTAGAAATTTAAATATAAGTCTTTAAATAATCCATGTTACATATTTAAAAAAAAATAGTATTAAAATGAATTTAATAGCATTGTTTACTTTTAATCAACAAATGCAAGTTGGTCGTGATTGAAACAAATGATTATTTGTGAGAAATTCTTGCAATGTGGTTCTGGCTTGTTTTTGTTTTTGTTTTTGTTTTTTATTTGTGTTACTGTAATAAAGGAGCACAAGCCAAAGAGGTTTACAAAGATCATGGGAATGTATCATGAGACAGCATGACTTTTCATCATGTATTAATCATTATTCAGCACTAGGTGGCGGTGTCGACACATTACTAACCCTTATTCTTTTGGATTGGAAACGTTGAAACTAACTAGTTGGCTGGTAAAACATTACTATACACGCACAAACACACACATTTAAACACTTTTAAAGGATTAGTTAAAATTTCTGATACTCACCCCCATGTCATCCAAGATATTCATTTCTTTCTTCAGTAGAAAAGAGATTAAAGGTCTTTGACGTGACAATTTGGTCAGTTACCCGGGTGCGCGGCCATAGTGGCGATACTTAGATGTAAACAACAGCACGGATTGCATGGTTAATGTGCAACTGAATATGTTGTTCTGCTAATTTATGCTGTCTAAACCACGGAAATTACGTGTGGAACCTGGTAAATCATAGAGAAGGACTTGGTAAGAAGGAAAGGGCCCAATATTTTCAGAAGCTAAAGTTAATAGGTGGTAAAGATACGTACTATTTTCACCTACCTGACTGGAATTGTGAGAAAGAACAAACACGAATGTTGCCAAGAGTCTTGCCCTGGAAATCCTGGTTCAGTTGGGCCAACCACAAACGCCTTTTGTTCCTCAGACATTTTGTTTGCACTCTTGTCCTTGATTTGTTATAACTTTTGGCGGTCTATAGTACTCCAAATGTTTTTTTTTCCCGGTCCGACCCATTAGCACAGCTTAAAACATATTAACTGACCATTTTCAGCAGCAATATTCATTCATATTGTTTACGTTCAGTGCCGCCAATATGGCCGATCGATAACGATGCGTTGTGAAAACACCAACGGCCATCATCATCATAAATCCTATCATAAAAAGTTTTTAATATTTTTATTTTTAAAAATATGCATGTACATTTATAACACTATACTTTGTATTATATCATCTTTTCATCAAGTTACAAAAAAAATAAATATTTAACGCTATGTGTCCAATGCCGCGTCTATGGGATATCAGTCTAGCTCAATTTTTTTCCTTTGATTGAAATTTCTAAAAAACACGATCGTTTAGCTTTTCTTTTGCTATCTGAACAAATGGGAATGCAAAAATTATATTTGTGGTACTCTCCCATTCACTGCTCTCGGATTTTACCCAACTAGGACGACTTCCGCTATGAGAAACCCGGAAATGTGAGAAAGGTCCAAACGGTGTCAGAGTTTAATGAATTTAAGTGGGTACAGTATATTAAACATCAAAAATATGGATTTAGTACTGTATATAAAAACAATAAAGCCATAATCTGAAAAAACAAGCCTTGTGCATGACAGGGAATAATATTTAGAGATGTTTACAGTTGGTTGGATACCTTCATCTCAAACGGTGTCAGAGTTTAATGAATTTAAGTGGGTACAGTATATTACATATATCAAAAATACAGTTTCAGTACTGTATATAAAAACAATAAAGGAATATTCTGAAAAAAACAAGCATTGTGCATGACAGGGAATAATATTTAGAGATGTTTACAGTTGGTTTGATACCTTTATCTCAAACGGTGTCAGAGTTTAATGAATTTAAGTGGGTACAGTATATTAAACATCAAAAATATGGATTTAGTACTGTATATAAAAATAATAAAGGAATATTCTGAAAAAACAAGCCTTGTGCATGACAGGGAATAATATTTAGAGATGTTTACAGTTGGTCTGATACCTTTATCTCAAACGGTGCTGTCGTTGAATGGATTTCTATTATTTCATACATTAAAAGTTGTAAAATTATTATAAAACCCATAAAATGCTAATTCCAAAAACTAAGTCTTGTGCAATGACAAGGATGTTTTTCTGAACATTTTAGTATTGGTTTTATAGTATAATGTAATGTAGTTTAATTGTTTAATTAATTTAGAAGGTTAATTTTTTTTTTTTTTTCTAGAAATTAAGCCTTGTGCAACATAAAAACATATATTTAAGTCTACCTTACCTAATCTGGGCTAAAAACATAACAGGCACAAAGAGTTTAATTGGTTTGAAACGTCAAACATCAAACATCAAACTAACTTCCATAGTGGTCTAGAGTAACGATTGGTCATTTTCTAAATTTAAAAAAAATGTAAATTTCTATGCTTTTTAACCACAAACGCTCCTCTTGCACTAGCTCTGCAATGCGCATGTCCACTATATCGAGATTCGAGAAAAATCCTGGCATGTTTTCCTCAAAAAAACGTAATTTCTTCATGACTGAAGAAAGGCATGAACATCTTGGATGACATGGGGGTGAGTAAATTATCATTATTATCATCAAATAACTTTTTGGTGCTGTATATGTAAGACAAATGCAATGTCGCAAATACCTTTTAACTTGTTTTTATTCATTGTTTATTTCATAACATGATATTATCAGTTTTAGCCTGAGAAACTGATAATAAAAAAGTCACTGTAAAAAGCTTCATCAACAGCGCTTGCCTTTTTCTAGAAGGATCCTAAAAAAAATATATATGTTAGAATTTATATTAAAAACATTGTGACAGAATATGCTGTATGCATGTGGAAAAAAGGAAAGAAAACACTGACAAACCTGGTTTAGCCACATTCCGTTTTCCCATTAGACCCACAAAAGTCTGGAATTTTTGCCCTGGAAGTCATTTGTAAGATAAATGCACATTAGATTTGATTCACACACGATTCAGCATTAACAACCGCTTTGTCTTTTGAAATAAGTTTAATAATCACATTCATGTAAATGCACAGATTATAGGAAACCCTTCATTCATAAGTGCAAAAAATCAAACACATTTAAATACAGCATGTTCATCAGTACACTTGATTAGAAAAACTCCCCAAAATGTACCCAAAATACTTACGTCTCCGAGTTATCTGTGATTTTGCTGTGAAGAGAAAGCAACATTTATATTGTTTATACAGTGTGTTTATACCATCTGTGTGACCCTGGACCACAAAACCATAGTCATAATAAGATAAGATAAGGTTTGTTAGTATAAGACAATATTTGGCCAAGATACAACTATTTGAAAATCTGGAATCTAAGGGTGCAAAAAAAAAAAAAAAAATCTAAATGTTGTGAAAATCGCCTTTAAAAGTTGTCCAAATGAAGTTCTTAGCAATGCATATTACAAATCAAAAATTAAGTTTTAGTGTTTACAGTAGGAAATTATCTTTACTTAATATCCTAATGATTTTTGGCATAAAATAAAAATTGATCATTTTGACCCATATTGTATTGCTACAAATATACCCTTGCAACTGGTTTTGTGGTCCAGAGTCACATATATCAATTGATAATGCAGAACTGGAAAAAAAAGTAAATAAATAACCTCAACAAAATATTTTTTTTTTACAATATTTTTACCTGATGATCTTTTCCCCATTAGACCGAAAACCTGTTGTAGTCCAGGTGCTCGGCTGACCCTTTCCAACATCGTCTGTAGGTCAGACTCTAGCACATTTACCTTCAGATGATAGAAATGATTCAGCAATGCAACCAAATGTTAAACTTTCATTAGATACATTTGCTAAATGATCTTGTTTTAAATATTACCATTGCATATTCAATTGCAAATTATGTCACTTCTGTATTCCATAACTAAAGTTGAGCATTAAAGAACAGCAATGTAAGACTGAAATCACTAACCTCATTTGGATATCTGTTATTTATCCAGTTATCCTCATCAGGACTGAAGTTCTGGCACAATATATCTGACAAAGCCGACAACAGCAGGAGAATCAGCAGGAAGATCTTCATGTTGTAGTGAGGTTGGTTAGAGTTCACAAGTCTAAAACCAAACTCTCAGGCTCTTTTACCCTTTTACCTAATTTAGTAAATTCAGACTGGCTCTAAATAACCTGAGCATTGCCCGCGATGGTTCCTATACTCAGATCTGGTGCAAAGGCAGCTCAGTTTAAATAGGGCTGGTGAAATGGACAGATGAGGAATCAGGTGGCAATTATGAATTATTAAAAGAAAATTGCTGCTTCACTAGATTATCCCTGTGAGATTCATCCTCTGTCGATTTCAGATGTTATTCTGCATTTGACCTTTGATCCACTCCTGGTTCACATCTTTCAAGATGCTTGATGAGTCTCAGAATTAGAACTTTACTTCACAACACTTCTTGATTTCTTCAGTCATATTTATTTGACTGATGCTGTTTTGATTGATTGCTATAAATCAATGTTGCCCATATGGTGCTTGTCTACATGTGTCTGTGTTTCTACCTGTAAAGAGATTCTATTCTATTCTATTATATTCTATTCTTTCCTGAACAAATATTCTAAATGTATATATTTTGTGTTGGATGATTGTTGATTCTATTTATCAATATTTATTTATTTATTTATTTATTTATTTATTTTTCATTTGTTGATTTAATAACATTTTAAAATACTGTTTACTAATATTAAATACAAATAAATAAATTTTAATATTTTAATTAAATAATTAACTTAATCAGATATGATTATTCCATATTTGTGTAATTAAATGAATTATTAATAAATTAATTAAATTTGAAAGTGCATGCTGCACAGGAAGCAAGAAAAGAAAAATAAGATGCTGATATGATGAAAAAAAATCCTTGATGAAATGTAAAACTGGTGTTATTGTTAAAAGTAAAACTATTAAAATAGTTTTTGTTTACTGAAATAAAGCTGAAACAAAATATGAGTTAAAAATGTAAAAATAAATAAAATTAAAAAACTTTAATTAAATATTTAAAAAATAAAATTAAAATAAAATATTAAAACTTAAATTAAAAAAAAACTAAAAACTAAATTTAAAAAATGCCCTGGCAACTAACTGAAATAAGTATAGTATAGTTGTTAAGTACTAAAATTAACTAAAAAATGGACATAAAAATAAATGAAGGCTAAATAGAAATATATGAAAAAAGTCAAGAGCACAAAACAAAATGACTAAAACTAAAATTAAAATCAAAGCTAAAAATATAAAACTAATAGCTAATATCAAAATATGAATAAGTACTATGATAAATAACACTAAAATAACGCTGATGTGCAACATAATTTGAAGAAATAAAAGGCCACAACAAGGACATAAAATAAAAGTCTTTAAAATAGATTGCAGATTAAATAAAACTAAATATATTTTCAAGTCATTGCTGTTCTTCGTTCTTTGGAATATTATTTTGCGTGATTCTATTTAATATTTTGCATGGTAATACGCTACTTCTCGTCTCTTATTGGCTATTTGAATGTGTCAGTCAAACCCGGCAGGCCTCCGTAGGCCACGCCCCCGCGTTTATCCAAAAGAGGAACTTGAATTAAAAGTGAAACAATGTAGGGATACTCAGATTCGACAGCGTGTGCAGTTCACGTACGTGTTTATAAACAAAGAGATGCCCGTTGTCAGTTGAAAACCATGTTTTATTGTCAAAATCTGCTGTTTTATCTTTATCTGTTATATTTCGGCACTGCGTTTCGCGGTAATGCAGCGTCTCCCCCGAGAAATGCGAGATCTTCTGATAATCTGCAGCACATAGACTCTGTTGAGCGGAGTACAGGTAGCAGCAGATACAAAGGAAGGTCCAGTGAAGGTCTCGGGGGCTTTGAACCTGGCGATCCTGCTCCTGCTTTCCAGGTCCAAACTCTGGATGGAGTGTTTGTTTACAATCCTCAGAACCACTCGAAGAGCGCGCTCATCGTTCACGCGTTCACGAATAAATCCGCCTTTTTGGAGTGTCTGTGGACCTGGAGCGAGTCCCTGTCAGACCTGCTGAAATATCTGCCGTCCGACACTGAAATCCTGCTCTTGTCCCTGGATGACACTGCACTACAGGACGCCCACTGGATGAGAGAACAGGTTTACAGAGCCGCAGCTCACGGGTACTGACACAAATATTGACAGACCTGGTTATTATTCACTATCAATGTACCGTGATACCATCAGAGTAGCTTTTTCTTTCCGACTTTCTACCACGTTTTATTATGATTTTGGACATCATGGTAATATTGTAATATTCTTAAAATTTGAAGAACTATTTCAAAAAATTGCCATAGTATACGAATATACAGGTGCTGGTTATATAATTAGAATATCTTCAAAAAGTTGATTTCACTAATTCTATTCAAGAAGTGAAACGTGTATAATGTATACATTCATTCCACACAGACTGATATATTTCAAGTGTTTATTTCTTTTAATTTTGATTATAACTGACAACCAATGAAAACCCCAAATTCAGTATCTCAAAAAATTAGAATATTATTAGGATTTTTAGAAATCTTGGACAACTGAAAAAGTATGAACATGAAAAGTATGTGCATGTACAGCACTCAATACTTAGTTGGGGCTCCTTTTGCCTGAATTACTGCAGCAATGCGGTGTGGCATGGAGTCGATCAGTCTGTGGCACTGCTCAGGTGTTATGAGAGCCCAGGTTGCTCTGATAGTGGCCTTCAGCTCTTCTGCATTGTTGGGTCTGGCATATCGCATCTTCCTCTTCACAATACCCCATAGATTTTCTATGGGGTTAAGGTCAGGAGAGTTTGCTGGCCAATTAAGAACAGGGATACCATGGTCCTTAAACCAGGTACTGGTAGCTTTGGCACTGTGTGCAGGTGCCAAGTCCTGTTGGAAAATGAAATCTGCATTTCCATAAAGTTGGTCAGCAGCAGGAAGCATGAAGTGCTCTAAAACGTCCTGGCATACAGCTGCGTTGACCTTGGACCTCAGAAAACACAGTGGACCAACACCAGCAGATGACACGGCACCTCAAACCATCATTGACTGTGGAAACTTTACACTGGACCTCAAGCAACATGGATTCTGTGCCTCTCCTCTCTTCCTCCAGACTCTGGGACCCTGATTTCCAAAGCAAATGCAAAATTTACTTTCATCAGAGAACATAACTTTGGACCACTCAGCAGCAGTCCAGTCCTTTTTGTCTTTAGCCCAGGCGAGACACTTCTGACGCTGTCTGTTGTTCAAGAGTGGCTTGACGCAAGGAATGCGACAGCTGAAACCCATGTCTTGCATACGTCTGTGCGTAGTGGTTCTTGAAGCACCGACTCCAGCTGCAGTCCACTCTTTGTGAATCTCCCCCACATTTTTGAATGGGTGTTGTTTCACAATTCTCTCCAGGGTGCGGTTATCCCTATTGCTGTGTACACTTTTTTTTTCTATCACATCTTTTCCTTCCCTTCGCCTCTCTATTAATGTGCTTGGACACAGAGCTCTGTGAACAGCCAGCCTCTTTTGCAATGATCTTTTGTGTCTTGCCCTCCTTGTGCAAGGTGTCAATGGTCATCTTTTGGACAACTGTCAAATCAGCAGTCCTCCCCATGATTGTGTAACCTGCAGAACTAGACTGAGAGACCATTTAAAGGCCTTTGCAGGTGTTTTGAGTTAATTAGCTGATTAGAGTGTGGCAACAGGTGTATTCAATACTGAAGCTTTTCACAATATTCTAATTTTCTGAGATACTGAATTTGGGGTTTTCATTAGTTGTGAGTTATAATCATCAAAATTAAAAAAAAAATAAACACTTGAAATATATCAGTCTGTGTGGAATGAATGTATACATTATACAAGTTTCACTTCTTGAATGGAATTAGTGAAATAAATCAACTTTTTGAAGATATTCTAATTATATGACCAGCACCTCTATAAACGTTCACTGTAGCTATAAATAGACACATGGATCAACAGAGATGCAGACAGACAGACAGACCAGTTTTTAGTTTTGGACGTCATGGTAATACTGTAGTATTTTATAAATATGACCCTGGACCACAAAACCAGCCATAAGGGTACATTTTTTTTAAATTGACATTGATGCATCATCTGAAACCTGAATAAGCTTTTTATTTGATATATGTTTGTTAGGATAGGACAATATTTAGCCGAGATACAAATATTTGAAAATCTGGAATCTGATGGTGCAAAGAAAATCAAAATAGTGAAAAAATGAAGATAACAGCTGAAAACAGTTGTTTTAAATAGTAAAAATATTTCAGAATTTTACTGTTGTACTATGGATCAAATCAATGCATGTTCGGTTTAAAAACATTAAAAAACCTTAATGCTCAAAAACCTTCGACTGGTAGTGCATGTAAACATTCAATATTTTAAAAGTACTATGGTATTACCATCTGATATGACCACATCACTGTGTTGATAGATAGATAGAAATGCCATAAATATAGTATGGTATTACCACAATATGCAAAAATTACATCATCAAGGCAATTAATTTTGACACCATTTTTTGGCTTGTTAGAGGTAAAGAGATCTTGTCCAGACTGCATTTCTCTCCTACGCCTGTGTTTGCGCTGGGTAACTGGTTACCCAGAGTATTTTACTCATGGGGATGTGGTGGACACAACTGCGGCCTCGCTCAGGTGGTTTTCTCCTCTCCAGGTGAGTGTGTCTTGAAGGGATCACTTGAATTGGTTCCACTTGTTTTGTGAGAATCCATTTCTTAAATCTTCTTAAATACTGGAATTGCAGACTGGAGCATACCAGTGATTGGCAAGCGTCTCAATGCCCGATACGACTGGCTGAATGGACGCTGGGGTACAGATCCTTACAGACTGCTGGATGCAGGTGATGGTTGTAAACCTGTGACGTCTGTCAAAGGTGCCGGTCGCGTGGGTCTCTGAGGGTGGCTGCTCTTTCTTCACAAAGGTGAGCTACCCGAGCAAGACAACATTGAATATTTGTTTAAGATATGGCCTGATTTTCAATGTTTTTACATGTTTAAGATGAAAAACATGGCTGAATCCAATGCTGCTGGAGTGCTGGTGTATGCATTGCCTGGGAATCCCATACAGGACATGAACTGTATAGGAGACGATTGTTCCACCCCATAAACATACCTGCATCTATGGTCCATTTTGAGCCTTCTGTCATGCAAGCCCTGCGGTGAGAATCTTAATCATAGATTTTTCATATTTAAAGGTGTTTGTTCTTAACCCTACATTAACATAAAATATTTTATTCCATATTTTATTTACAATATTCTGGGTTTGTAAATAAAAGGCATGGGTTAATTCACTTCTGTTATTGTAAACTAAAACTATTAGAAATTTGTTTCATTAATTAAAATAAAACTGAAATAAAATCAAATAAAACAATTTTTAGATGAAGCAATAATGAAAATTAGAAATGTTGCTTTGGCAACTAACTAAAATAAAATAAGTACTAAAATAAAACTAAAATTGAAATAAAAATAAGGCTAAATAGAAATATAAAAAATTAATTAAAATGACAAAAGCACAAAACTTAAAATTAAAATGAAAGCTAATAATATAAAAATAAAAGCTAATGTAAAAATAAAATCTAATTCTACTATATAAAAATTTTTTTTAAAGCAACATTGATTAAATTGAATAAATAATAATATTTAAGTAGTAAACATTTTTTTAAATTGCTTATTTATGAATGTTCACCTTTTGATTATTTCTTATGCCTCTAGCAATTATGTGTCTGATTTTTAATTTACAACCTTTGGGTTCATTTTAAGCTCAGCCATTATAGTAAACTTTTTAAACAATAGTTGAGTTAAATGTGTTAACCAGAAGGTTATTTTAAACATTTAAAATAAAATAGAACAAGTTTTTTTATCCATAACCCAGCACTGGGTTGTTTTTAACCCAGCATTTTTTGGAATGTAAATACAAAGCCTGGGTTAATTTTCTTATCACTGCTGTTATTATAAACTAAAACTAATAGAAATTGTTTTCTTTAATTAAAGTGAAATAAAATAAAATAAAACAAAACATAATTTTTAGATGAAGCAATGAAAAAGCTTTAATGAAAATTAGAAATGTTGCTTTGGCAACTAACTAAAATAAAATAAGTACTAAAATAAAACCAAAATTTAAATAAAAAAATAAGGCTAAATAGAAATGACAAAAGCACATAATCTTAAATGAAAATAAAATGTTAAAATTAAAACGAAAACTAATAATATAAAATTAAATGCTAATTCTGCTATATAAAAATTAAAAATAATACGTAATATTATATAAATAATACAAAAATAACAGTGGTTCTTTTTATATATGTGTGAGGTTATTAACTTTAATTGAACAACATACAAACAAACACTACTTATTTTTATAACAGCCTGGCCATCTGTAAAACCGTAAAAATATATTTCAGCCAATTAATGAAACATTTTTCCTCACTCCAAATAAAGCTTTTGCTATAATTTTTACAGTATCGTCAAAAAAAAAAAGTTTCCTTCAGATGAAAAATCACATGTGGAAGTTTTAGTGACGGCCCATGAATATTTAAGAAGATAAGCTCAGAGGCAGTTTATGATTGGTTGTTCCATTCCAGCACTTCATTATTTAATACTGGAGACCTTTATGTGTGTATTTACAATGTTTGCAGCCTTACTTGTATTATTTAAACAGGCTAAAAATCATGCAGTTATAAATGTTTTTTAAATCAGTCACAAATATTTTTCAATCATGTGGATTGTTTCAGTAGAAAGGGGCATCCAGTGAATGTGACATTCCAGATCACACCTTCTCCAAACTTCTTCTTTGCAATCAACCAGAAGGGGGCGCTGTCTGAGATGGGCTGGTTTCTCTATCCAACCTTTAGATTCATGGCCTGGCAGGCTCAGTGGTGAGAAGTGTCTCTTTTATCCACTTTACTGCTAAAACTTCACGTTTAAAACATTTGTGTGTTCAGTACGCTGAAAACAATTTGTCTTCAAATTTAGGTCATGTAGTGGAAACCGGGGCTAGTTGTCACAATTTGAATCCAGTGAAATGTATTGTTTAGTAACTGACAGATGGTCTAGGCCAATACAGATATCTGTACAACTGGGTGCTGACAGATGATATTGTGCTAAAATATTCAAAATTATATTTTAATATTGTTCAGATATTTAAAACATTTCTTGTCCAATCCTTCAGTTATTGGCCAATGCTGATTTTAAAATTTTAAATTTGCAAAATGTTATCCAGTTAATTGGCCTGGCCAATATATATGAGTACAGTATTGTAATTTTCTTTCCTTTATTCTCTTTTTTTCTCATGTCCAGTTCACATTTGTTTTATCCTGTAGGTTCACATTCAATGAGGCTCTGCAGGAGCAGCTGAATCGGCCTGCCATTTCAGTGCCTGTGTTTGATCGTCATCTGATGCAGGGAGATACGGGAGCTCGAGTGGAGGTGGATCTACCTGGAGGTTTGACCTTCACATTAGTAACATCTGGATGCAGAGATAAAGACTTTTTTATCTAGGTCTTTCTGTTTTTGTGAATAGATTTCATGAATTATGATATTCTGGAATTGGACGCCTCCCTGTCCTGTCCCGGCCGCAGGGACGAGACATGTGCTCACTGGGATCACACAGTACAGCTATACGTATGCTGCGATCCTACTAGCCCATACTGCAACCTGGAGCTTGGGCGCTGGATAACAGCCTTCCGCAGGTACATTATCATCATGTTGATAATTACAACACAGAGGCACAGAGGAATGACATCACTGGAATCACTTTCAGAACCATTAATATATTAACAGCCAATCAGAATTTGTCCTGCTTTAAAGAGCTTTTTAAAAACCTGCAGTTTGCACTTATAATATACAGAATGTTTTCATGTGTGGGTGTGGAAACGCATGTAGTTGTTTTTATATGTATCTTTATAGTTATTGTTCTTGATGTGAATGGGCCTTTAGTCAGTGTGTGACTTTCTTTACAGAGGCACAGGTCATTGGCTGACGGATGTGACTCCTTTGATTCCCCTGCTAAATGATAAGAAATGTGTCTTCACCATGAAGACTGTGCCATGGGCCATGCCATGGATGACATCTCTCAATCTACGCTTTAGTCACAGCAACAAGACAGGTCAGAACTATTTTTTATTTTATTTTATTAATTAATGCTTTTATTTAGCAAAGACACATTAAATTGATCAAAAGTGACCGTAAATACATAAAATGTTACAAAAGTTTTTTTTTTTCTGTATTTTGCAACATTCTATTTATCAAAGAATCCCAAAAAAAAAAGAAAAATGATTATGGTTTCTACAAAATATGAAGCAGCACAACTGTTTTTAATATTAATAATAATAAGAAATATTTAAAATATTTATATGCAGATCAGCATATTACAATGATTTCTGAAGGATCATATGACACTGAAGACTGATGCTGAAAATTCAGCTTTGATCACAGAAATAATTTACATTTTAAAATATAATACAATAGAAAATATTTATTTTAAATTGTAATAATATTGTGCAATGTTACTTTGTTTATAAATAATGCAGCTTTTGTGAGAGACTTCTGAAATACCTTAAAAGTCTTTCTTTAACGTAAATGCCACTTGCTTTAATATTTTGTCTATTGTAATGACTCTCAGGCATTTTAGGCACTGATTATGTGCCCAAGTACTTACACAGTACTGGGTCTAAGACGCAAAAAGTGTTAAGTTTTAAGCATAAAAACAATAAGTGTAATACTGCTTTAAGTTGTTGTTTTTCAAAAAAAAAAAAAAAAATGTTTAATATAATTGCATTTTTGTTTTCGTTTTTCTGAGCAAAAAATAAATATCATACATTTTTCTATCATTTACAGAGGACACCCACTAAAATGTCATTCAGTATAACAATCTTGTCAGGCATATTCACAACAAAATTCAATATATGACATATATTAAAAGATGAATTACTTTCACCCAAAATACTAATTAGTTGTAATTCTACATTTTTAAAATTTGCCACTATAAGCATGTTATTTGAATTTACACTGAATGACAAATTTTGACATTTTATTCTCCAAAAACGTATTTGAAACCTTAAAAGTAGACACTTTACTTACTTTTAATGTGCTTTCTGTGGACATAAAATCACTTTTGTAAGTTTCTTTTGATGACCCTACTACATATGCAAATAATGTTTGAATGTTTCAGAAAGCTTGTAAAAATTGTGCAAAAGATTTTTCATGTCAAATATGTTTAGTTGTGGTTTTAAAGTGTACAAATTTTGGGGCCACTTGTCCACTATTTGTATGACACGCAGAGTTACTGCCCAAATAGTGTGGTAGGTTCCGGTTTTGTTAGGATGCTGCTGTAGAAGGGATTTACATGGGCAGTGGACACTAGATTAGGAAAAGAACATTTTATTTTTTTGCATAAACACCAACATTTTAGTGGAAAGAACAGCAAATTCTGATTTACTGCGTGCAGCTGTGAATGCTATTGCTCACCCACACGTGTACTGTCGAGTCATACTCAGAGGAACAATGCGAGTTGTCTCCAGTTTTGGAAAAGAGAAGTGGAAAATAATCTACCTAGTTAACCCTTAATCATATTACTCTTCTGAATAATTCCATTTTGTCACTTACAGAGAACTTAAAGTCTTCCAAAGTGCTGTTACTAAGCTTCTGCACATTCGTAGTTTGTAGTCAGCTTTAATTTTACAATAAAATTTACAATAAGTCATACTTTTATAAGCAGTAGCTCTATTTTTTTTTTTATTTATTTTTTTATTATGTAGGACACTATAAATACACTATTCTTGGAAGTGCATTTAGGGGCTTGGCTGTTTCCCAAGATGCATGAATGCAACTCCAGTTACTGTGGTAATAAACCAAGTCAAATAGATTGCAGTGGGATGAGGACATCTGTTATGGATGTTGACATCATCTGACATTGTGTTCACAGGTAATTACTCAGATGGATTGTACCCTTTCAAGGTAATGTCACTCTTTCCTGGGGGGACGTTTGACAAGGACTATAACAGCAGATACCAGGAGATCAAGTTCAGTGTTCCAGCTTCAACAAAGAAGGTAAAAATCTAAAATTAGTATTATTTTTGGTGAAATTGTAGTAATAATATTTAAATAATATAAAAGGCAGATGCACTGTCAAAATAAAAGTCCTGCTTCTGATACATCGACCAGACAGAAAAACATAATATTTAATTTAAAAATGGCAAATATCAGTCAAAATATTAGCCTTGGTGAACAAATAGTATACTAAATATTTTATTTAAAAATTTTTTTTTTTTTTATTAAATATAATTTTAGATATGAGTATAATTTTAAATACATAATATAAATATCTTTTTTTTACTGAAATGTACTTGTTACATTAATTAACATTTATATGTAAGTAAAAACTTTGTATGAATTGAATGTTTGTTTTTACGTGTGCTGAAATAGTACTAGTAATAATGCTAATAATAACAATGATACTAAAATTACTATTTATTTATTCATTCATTCATATAACATTTCTGGATAAGTAAACACTTATATTGAATTTGACCATTAATTGAATGTGTGTTTTTACGTGTGCACTGGAATAGTACTAGTAATAATACTAATAATAATAACAACAATAATACAAAATTATAAACAAAAAAAAAAGTTTTTTTTTTTTAATATTTTATTTGAATTTTTTTATTTAATTTAATTTGATTTTATTTAAAAAAAAAATGTTTTTACATATAACATTTCAGGATAAGTAAAAACTTTCCATGAATTGAATATGTATTTTTATGTGTGTACTGGAATAGTACTAATAATAATCCTGATAATAACAACAATAATACAAAAATTATAATAAAAGCTTTTTAGTATTTAAATATGATTTTTTTTACATTTTGTTTTTGTTTTAAACGTGTGCTGGAATAGTACTAGTAATAATACTAATACTAATAATAGTAGTGGTAATACTAATACTACTACTAATAATAGTAATAATACTACTGATAGTAATAATTAAAAAATTGCAGTAACATCTTTTTTTAATATTTTTAGTATTATTTTTACTATAATCCAATATATTTGATTTAATTTATATTATTTAATTTTTCTTTATAATTGAAAACTTTCCATGAATTGAATGTGTAATAATACAAAAAATATAATAAAATAAGTATTTTAATATTTTATTTTATTTTATTTTGTTTTACTTTACTTTTATTTTATTTTATTTTATTTTTTGCATATACCATTTCTGGAAAAGTGAAGTCTTTCCATGAATTGTGTGTGTGTTTTTTACATGTGTGATGGAACAGTACTAGTAATAATACTAATACTAATATAGTAGTAATAATACTAATACTACTATTAATAATAATGCAAAAATTATTTTTTAAAATATTTTTAATATTATTTTTACAATAATACAATATATTTTATTTATTACATTTATATTAATTTAATTCATATAATAAATTTTTGCCTACAATATTTCTGGATAAGTCAAAACTTTCTGTGGATTAAATGTGTGTTTTTGTGTGGCAGGTGGAGTTATATGCTGTTATCACGGCTCACGGGTCTGACGAGAATTTCTGCGGTGAATTTTGTGTGACATCACATCATTTCCTTATCAACAGATCCATCAATAACACCCTAGTGTTTGAGTCAGCTGGTTAGTAGTGCCAGAGTGACAGGATGTCTGAACTAGATAACATTTTATAACATTAATCAAAGAGATGTGCTCACACTGTGTCAATGAGTTAAACTGATGTGCATGTCCGTGTAGGAACACCTCTGGGCTGTGCCATGCGGGTAGCTGAAGGAGCAGTGCCCAATGAACACGGGACCTGGCTGTACGGCCGTGCAGGCTGGTGTGACGGGCTCCAGGTTGATCCTTGGAGGACCGACATCACTTCCCAGGTACAAGAAGATTGAGGTCATGTGACAGCAATGTTGCATACTACATATGCATGTCCTGTGCAGTATTCAGGAAGCAGTAAAGCAGTATTTTATTCTGACATTCACAAAAAAAATAAAGGTTCTTTATTGGCGTTGATGATTCCATGAGAAGAACTTTTAACATCCATGGAACCTTTCAAATGCAGAAAGATTCTTTATAGTAGAAAAATGGTTTTCAGATTATTAAAATGTTCTTCACACAGGGACAAAAAAGGTTCTTTTAAGAACTGTTCACTGAACAAAAAACAAAAATATTTCTTCAAAATGCTCATTTGCAGCCTTTATTTTTAAGAATGTAGCCAGAAGCATGTTTTGTTGATGCACCTTTAAAATTTAAATGTAAATTTGTTATTATTTGCATGATGTGTTACTGATTTAATAACACTTTGTTCCTTTCACAGCTGGACCTGAGTGGAACCAATTCTGTCCTTTACTTTGGACTCTTTGAAGGACGCAATCCAGATCCAAAGACTAATCCGGGGTACATTATTATGTACTCCTTTCTAGTGTTTTATAAATGATTTTACAGTTGGAAACTTCCGCTGAAATATTTTTTTTTTTTAATTCTAACTTCTGCTTAAATATATGTTTTTTAATTCTCACTTCTGCTGAAATATTTTTTTTAAATTCTCACTTCTGCTAAAATATTTTAGAATTCAGACTGTCTTTTTGACAGCATTACTCATTTTCCTAAATTCATAATCATTTGTTTTTATTTTAGTGATTTTATGTATTTTCGTGTTCCCTCATGCTGCTCATTTTTGAAAGGTATTTTTGTTTATAAATGCAATCTGAGATTATTAAAATGATCATACTTTCTTTTTAGCACAGTTGACTACTGAGATTAGACAGTCACATAATCATACATGAATTTACAGCTGTTTTTCAAATAAATTGCAGGGTTGCCGCGGGTCCTTAAAAAGTCTTAAATTTAGTTTATCAAATTTAAGGTCATAAAAAGTCTTAAATTGTACAAGAAAGTCTTAATTATGATTAACAGGTCTTAAATTTTAGGCACGGGAAGACCAGAATTGCGATACAGCTTTGTGTCACCATCAAACTTCAAAAGGGTATGATTTCATTAAATAAACATGAGCGCTGCGCGTTCAATGTCCGGTGCTGCTTTGTGTACTGCGGTTACCGGGGAAACACATGTCTGCAGTTCCGAATGCGCCATCTGCTGGCAGAGATTGCATGTGCTTTTTCAATATGCCTGTTGTTTTGAGTAGGGTATTCTTACAATACAGGAGGCTGTAGTTTCAGAACCACATTTTTAGGACCATGTAATTTTTTTTATTATTTATTTTTATTTTATTTTATTGTATTGTATTCATTTATTTGTATTATGTATGCATTAACAGCTCATACTATTTATAGCAGTAGCTATTCAATTCTGTATATTATTATTTTTAAGGAAATACTGAATGTAGTTGTTTAATTGTATATACTTAATTATTGTCCTAACCAACTCCTAATCCTGAACTTACCCCTGGGTAACCCTTTTGAAATATTTAGCCTAATTTATTTCAATATATTCTAGACTTCAGTTCATTAGCTGCTGCGCTTCATGTCTGACGTGTGACCCACTTAACAAAGTGAAGTAAACAGTAAAACAATTGCTGTACAAATTAGTGTGTTTATTAGTACTTTAATAAATGTAAAATAATTTGAATACAAATACTAATTTACAACATCCAGCAGCACAATGAACTGTTTTGGACAGTTTAATGGGCTAAATGGAGATTTCTGACACCCCCTTGAACACTCAAGTTTATGTCAGCTTTTACATTAAAAATAAGATGGAAAGATTAAAAAAAAAAAATTAATAGTTTCAATGGATCTAGTCTTTGCGTCTGTTTGATATTTCTTTGTTGAAATGGAATTGCTAGATGGCACTGTCTCAAAAAATAGGGTCCCAGAAATGTGGTTTTGCAGGAGCATAGTATTGGGGTTGTTTTTGTTCAGACCAAAGCGAAAAGCGACCCATGTTTTTACCCTGCAAACATGCAGAGCTGTAAATGTGAACTGGTGGATCATTGAGAAGATAATTCATCGTAAAAATCTAAACACTAACATGTATTTGTATGTTTTTTAAATTAATATAATAATTTATTGATAATAATTGTTTCAATTAATAAAAGGAATACTTTTTTTCTATTTTCTTAAAAATTGATACTTTAAAGAAATGTGAAATGTATCACTTTATAAAACCTTTTGTTTTTGTGAAAAATCTGAACTGTAAATCGTTTTTTTACAGTAGTTTACAGTCATTTTACAGTTTAATATTTAACCATAGACATTGCCTTACCCTGCTCATATGGTATTAATTTTATTTGTGCAGGTCTTAAAAAAGGTCTTAAAAAGTCTTAAATTTGAGCTTAAAAATCCTGCAGCAACCCTGAAATTGTGTCTTGAGAGATACACATCAGTCTTGCTTAAATCATTTATTTGCATTTCTAGCTATGTTTACTAAATCACTGCATATTTTTAAGGGGAGACACTGCAGGCAAAAACGCTGTTTTTTTTTCATGCACGTCAAGTTTGAAATTTTGGGCTTTTTGGTTTTTCATAAAGTGTTTTTTCAGACTAGTGGAAAGAAAACATGCAAAAGACACTGTTCAGTGTTTCTTTTATAGCACTTTATCTATTTGTGTCTATTTTTATCGAAATGAGTTTTTTCTCCGAGACCGACCCACTTTAGTAGCACTTACACACACCAAACTTTACATTTTTATTCCTGTCTATATCCAGAAGGTTTTTACAGAGGGATTTGTTCATATATAATTTGCTTGATTTTATACATTTTACTTCCCAAACAATTGTAAAAAAAAAAAAAAAAAATGTCTTCTGTCTTTCTGAATTATGGAGTGACAAAATAAGCTACCCAAAATTCCCTCTGTAAAAACATTTGACTTTAACATGTAAAAAAATTAAACAAGAATTTTAAAATTGACTTGATCCAGTATTTAGATTTTTGTGCTAGAAATGTATGCAAATTAGAACATATTTTATTAAATAATGCCTAATTTGCATATTTAAACCTAACATTTGAGAAAACTTTTAATACAAAAAGTGTTTGCAATTATCAATGTAATCAATCAACTGGGTAAGAAGATAAATAATAGTTAATTTTTTTTACCCTATTCACCTTCAGTGTCTCACCTTGAGGCATCATAGGTTCTCCCAATGCAAAGTCTGTTTAAAAAACGTATTAATAATGATTGTGCTGTTTTCTAAAATACTGTACCTTCTTTTGACCCTTATTTGTGGAGAAAGAAATCCCATAATGCAATCCAATGAGAAAAATATTGATATTTTTCTCAAACGTAAATGCACCTTAAATGCAATTCTTAAATGCATCGATTCACTTCAGAAGGCCTTTATTAACTCCCCAAGCCATATGGAGTACTTTTTATGAGACATTTATGCTTCAAAAGCTCAACACCCATTCACTGCCATTATAAAGCTTGGAAGAGCCAGGACATTTTTTTAATAAAACTCCAGTTATATTTGTCTGAAAGAAGAAAGTCATATACACCAAGAATGGCTTGAGGGTTAGTAAATCATGGGGTAATTAAATTTTTTGGGTGAACTATCCCTTTAAATCTAATGTATGTTTAGTTATGATGTATGTAGGCTTACTAGTGCTCTTTAGTAAAGACTTTGTTTAAATGCTTTTATGAAGAGCTTTCATCCTCGGTTTTTTTTCTTCTGTGTGACAATTATGTGCAATTGGACAAGTCTCTTGTAGCTTCTTAACTTCAAATAGAAGGAAGACCATTCTTCATTCTTGAGTGCTTTTCACTTTCAAGGAGCTTTAAGTCTCTGATTTTGAGGATTGACCCATTTTGACATTATCTGAGTCACACAGAGATCATTCTTTCCCAGCTACAGTTGACTTCTTGTCCAATTTTAGGTCATCTTCTATAAAACGAAGCATTATAACGGGTACCGTGTTCTGTAATTGAGAAGTACTTCCTATGATGGTCGTCTCATTATGGAACCGAACAAAAAAATCAAGTCTTTTTTTCACATGTCCTGTAAAATGTCATTCTTTTGAGAGACAAAAACATTGGAAATAATTATATTCTTATTTTAAAGTAAATAGAGCTTTTGTAATTCAATAACTCATGCTGAAGTGTCTTGAAACACGCGGCGTTATTCTATGTGGTGATGTAATTTCAACTGGTCAGTTACCCGGATGCGCGGCCATTGCGGCGATACTCATATGTAAACAGAAGCATTAAATGCACGGTTAGTGTACCACTGAAGACGTTGTTCTACTAATTTATGCTGTCTAAACTACGGAAAATGTGTGGAAGCTGCTACATCTGCTTGGCCCAGAGCCATTAAGCTCGGTAAAGCCGCATTTGACAGCCACAGTCTAAATGATTACACTGTCTAAATCGTTCCCTGTCGCCTCCATTGTGCACTACATGCCATTCACCGTACAGAAGATACTAACACCGTGTTAACAAGTGAACGGTCTCAGCCGCAGCTTCGACTTCTATTTATAGCGTAGGGGGCGGGACGCTTCAGATTCTAGAGAGCATTTGATTGGACAGAAAGTTTGATGAGAATCTGAAGTGCAGCGTGATGTCATCAAAATCGTTGATTCATATTTGCGGAAGTGAGAGACGTAAGATTTAAATGCTTATATCTTGTAAACGCAAATTTTGTCGTTGTTTTGGAGCACACTAGCTTATAGATAACCTTAAGGTTAACATATTCAAATTCTTTAATTTTGGTTTCATGGGGACTTTAAGGTTTATGGAACTGTTATCAAGACAATGAGGCCTGATGTCAGTTCTAGAAAATAAAAGTTTTATGTGGCGAGTTACAACAAAAAAAAGCTGTGGTTGATGGTAATTACCGTATGTTGAGATAAACAACTGAACCTCAGCGGAGAGCATCCGATTTCTTTGAATCAAAATTGAAGATGTTGTTTTGATTTACTGAAAAACATGAAAAAACACAGAAAGTGTGACCTTATCTGCACTGAAATGGCAAATCATATTTTTCTATAACAGAAGAACATATTTTATTTTTCTTAGTTGTTAAAGGTTATATTGTTTTTTTAAATATTTTGCTTTTTTCAGGTGTCTCAGCACATATTTCTATTTTGTGGACTATTCCTTGGTTTTGTCTTTGTTTAGCAACTCAAGAGTGTTAGATTAGCTAGAGCACCTGCATATCCACATTACCTTTCTTCTCAAGCCAATAGTCATGCACGGAAAAGAATGGTATGTTCTTTATCACTTTATCATATCTTTTAATTGTCATATTTTGCATTGTATTTGCATAGTATTTACAACTAATCTAAATTTTTGTTTTTACAACTATTTTCCTATGTGCTCAACAGAATTAAAATAGAAAAAAAAAAATTCAGTAAAGAAATTAATTTGTATGCATTGATTAAATTTGTAATGTAAAGTAATAATAAAAAAATATACAGTACTGTTCAAAAGTTTGGGGTCAGTACATTTTTAAAAAAATTTTTTTTTTACTCTTTTGTTCACCAAGGCTGTGTTTATTTGATCAAAAATACAGTAAAAACAGTAATATTATGAAAAAATATATATAATTTAAAATAACTGTTTTCTATTTAAATATCTATTATAATGTAATTTATTCCTGTGATGCAAGGCTGAATTTTCAGCATCATTACCCCAGTCTCATTGTCACATGATCCTTCAGAAATTATTCTAATATGCTCATTTCCTGTTCAAAAATGCTGTGTAATGTTTTTGTGGAATTTGTTTTTTAAGGATTCTTTGAAGAACAAAGTTTAAAACAATTTATTTGAAATAGAAATATTATGTAATAAGCCTTTCCTGTCACTTTTGATCAGTTGAATGCATTTTTGCTAAATAAAATATGAATACAATTCATTTCTTTACAAAAAAAAGAAAAAAAAAATCATTTCTTTCTCAGATAAAGAAAAACACTATACTGACTCTAAGCTTTTGAATGGATCTTTCTATTCATCAAAGAATTCTGAAAAAATGTACTCAACTGTTTTAAATATTGATAATAATAATAATAATAAATGTTTCTTGAACAGCAAATCAGCATATTAGAATGATTTCTGAAGGATCATGTGACACTGAAGACTGGAGTAATGATGCTAAAAATTCAGCTTTGATCACAGAAATAAATTACATTTTAAAATATATTCAAATAGAAACCTGTTATTTAAAATAGTAAAAATATTTCAATATTTTTGCTGTACGTTGGATAAAATAAATGCAGGCATGGTAAGCAGAAGAGACTTCTTTAAAAGACATTAAAAGTCTTACTTTTCAAAAACTTTTGACTGGTAGTGTACATTAAGTAAAATGAAAGTGAAATCCCAAAATTCTGATTGCTAGTGCATGTTTTGCTTTAATTCTTCCGGATGAGCTGGCACAGTCCCTGTTTTCCCGAGTGCATGTGTTGTGTTGAATCATGACAAGACTTGAAAATCATGTGAAGAAACTCCAGGATGTTCGTGCCATCTGGGCTAAACACTGTTACCAGGTTCTGTTCTGACTTCCCCATTGTGGGGGCTGAACGTCAGCGAGGGCCGATCGCAGTTGTACTGGAAAAAAACATCTGTGTTAGTGGAAAACCTGAGACACCTGCTTTCCCAGCATGACACAGAACAGCCCGTGTATTCTGGCCACAGGTTCCGGCCATTGTTTCGTCAGGGTAACACGAGCAGAGGAGCAGGGTACGTTCTGAGCCGAGAGGCTCTCAGGAGATTTGTGCAAGGCTTCGGTATGGGACGCTGTGAGCATTTCAGCTGGAGGACATGGCCTTGGGCAGGTGCATGGAGACCATGGGAGTGAAGGCCGGCGATTCAAGAGATCCAAATCAACAGGAAATATTTAATCCATTTAGATCGGAAAATCACCTCATTCGCCCAGAGAATGAAAAACAGGTCTGGGTGAGTGCCAGTTTCCTCATTGATTTTACAGTTTGTACCTTAGCTCCGCCCTTGGTTGGACATTAAATAGGAATGAACTGGAGATTTACATTATGCATTTTTAATTAAATTTGCTTATGAAGTGGTAAAACAGTGGTTTATGTCAGGATGTTCATGCCTTCTTTCTTTAGTTGAAAAGAAATTATAGTTTTAAGAAAAAAATTCCAGGATTTTTCTCCATATAGTGGACTTCAATGGTGGCCAACGGGTTGAAGGTCCAAACTGCAGTTTCAATGCAGCTTCAAAGGACTCTACATGATTCCAGCCGAGGAATAAGGGTCATATCTCACGAAACGACCAGTAATTTTCTAAAAAAAAATTAAAATTTATATACTTTTTATTCACAAATGCTCGTCTTGCACTAGCTCAACTTCACGCATTGCTTAATTATGTTGGAAAGGTCACGTTCAAGGTTAGTTCTTCCTCTGTATACTTAGGTTCAAAAAGGTTGGGTAGGGCGAAAACTTCATCTCATTTTCTCCTCCATCTTCTAAATCGTCCGACGTCATTGTTTTACCCTTTTTGTAAAGGACGTTTGACTTTCTTTGCACATTCACTTTGTAAACAATGGGTTGGTACTTCCTCCTACTTCACACCTATATGAAATGCGTAAAGTCAAGCTATATATATATATATATATATATATTATGCTATATATAATTGAAATAAAGCTGCAATAATACAAAATACTTGAAATAAATTTAAAAACTTGAAATAAAAAAAAATTCTTGAAATGTTAAAAATGAAAATTACAAACGTTGCTTTGGCAGTACTTAAATTTGTAAAACTATAAATTAAGGCTTATTTAAAGATAAATAGAGATATATTTAAAAACAAAATAACAACAAAATTACTTAAAAATCAAAATGAAAACGAAAAATATAAAAATAAAAGTGTATTTAAAATAAACAAGATCAACTTAAAAACAAAAATAAATTATTGTAGTATATAAATGTGACCCGGGACCACAAAACCAGTAATAAGGGTCAATTTTTTTCAAATTGAGATTTATAATGAGGTTTATCTAAAAAATAAGCTTTCCATAGGACAGTATTTGGCTGAGATACAACTATTTGAAAATGTGAAATCTGAGGGTGCAAAAAAAAATCAAAATATTGAGAAAATCATCTTAGCGATGCATATTACCAAGCAAAAATTTTTAATATATTTACAGTAGGAAATTTACAAAATATCTTAACAGAACATCTTTACTTAATATCCTAATGATTTTTGGGATGAAAGAAAAATCGATAATTTTGACCCATACAATGTATTGTTGGCATTCAAGTGTTTAACATAAAAGTCCTTTTTTTCTTTTTTTTTTTTTTGATGCAGCATAATCACTTACTGGCATTAAAATGACTGAATTTCAATTTTTTTTTATTTTAATTATAATTTCAGTTAGTCAGAAAAATTCTTTTTAATATGTAAAATTATTTCTTCACTCTGTGACTTGTAAATATAAAAAATAAAAGTCCCACTAGTTAAAATGTATTTCAAAACAATTATAGGTTTTAAGGTGTCCTTGTTATACTGAGTAATATTAATCAACTACATGTACTTACTATATGGTTAGGGTTAGGATTAGGGTTTGGCTTCGGGTTACTTGCATGTAATTATGCATAATCAATTGTTATTATAATAGTAAGTACATGTAACATGTGTAACAAGGACACCTTAAAATAAAGTGTTACCTAAACTGTTGTCTTTGGCTCATCCAAGACAACTCAAAACATTAATGATTAGTGCTTTGAAACATGCAGGGTTATTCTACGTGTTGACGTATTTCAACTGAAACAGGAAGACAGCTGCTGGATATGTCCCGCCCCCTTTTTTAAATAGCCAGTAGCGTTACATTATATCACAGCTTGGGCCAGAGCTGTTGAGCTCGGTACAGCTGCATTTGACAGCGTATGACAGCGACAATCTCTTATATCTTATAAACTATACCATTTTATGTAGAATTCAAATGGGTCTGATACGTGTTGTGGTAGACTGAACCAGACTTCTTTCGCCCCAATGGAAAGCATATTTACACTGTCTGGATCGTTCTCTATTCCCTATATAGTGCACTATGTGCCATTCATCGTACAGAAAACGCTAATTCTGTGAACAAGTGACTGATTTCAGCTGCAGCTTCAGCATCTATTTATAGTGTAGGGGGCGGGGCTTTTCGGATTCTAGAGAGCATGTGATTGGACAGAACGTTTGATGAGAAGCTGAAGTGCAGGGTGATGTCATCAAAATCGATGATTCATATTGGTAGAAGTTAGAGACTGTAAATTTTGAATGCTTATATCTTGGAAATGCAAATTTTGTTATTGTTTTGAAACACACTAGCTTATAGATAAACTTATGGCTAAAATATTCATACTAAAAGCCAAAAAACTTCAGTTTTGACTTCAAGGGGACTTTAAAACCACAAGACAAATAACACAAGACAAAAATAAAAAAAAAAAAACCCACAAAGATGTTTAATGTAACTGAAACTAGTTTACATGAGAACTCTGGATGGAAAAAGAGTACAGATTGTTTTTCTGTATGAATATTTGAAGAGTTTGGTTCCAAAACGCGATAAACACCATTTTTTACAAAATTGAGTTCTTGCCAAAATCAGTATTGTATCTGGTCGGTACTGAAAAGGCAGTTTTTTTTATTTTGACCGTGTTATTCTGTCACGTTTTCCGAACCGTGACAAACGCCAGTCTCGCTTCTCTGCAAAATGCGATACCACTCACAGTGCACCAATTCACACATTGTAAACAGTAAAGGCGGCCCTTTGAATACATCCTAGTTTTCAACGTTGAGTAATGTATCACAGACGTATCTGACAAATTACGTGACTAACATTGTCTGACTATAACACTATTGCCTGATTTTGCTCTATTTCGTTGAAACAAAGTCACAACTGAGCTACTGCGCATCTCTATTTAAACACAGCTGTGTTTCCTTTATGAATGAACGTGTTTTTAAAGGATCTAGTGAGTCAATGAATCAATTACCCATTCAGTCCCCTAGGATTCCGGTTTTAGTACGGTTTTTCTGATAATTAAATGAAGACATTAAACATTTATTTATTTTTAATGAAATGAAAATTAAACCCTTTTATTTGTTGCCAAACAAACAGATGTTTTTCTGTTAAAATTAATACATGGAAGAAAAATTGTGTGAATATTCTGTTTAAAAAAAAGAATAATAATTGTAGAATTTATTTCTACAATTAGGTGGTTAAACTTGTAATATTTATTTTTTTAGCATTTAATTGTTTTATTTAAATTTGCCAGAAATAGGAGTATATAAACACCTACATTATACTGTTATTTTGACAGGCTGCCGATTAGTTTTTGTGTGTATACACTATGATACGATGCTGATTTTCTCAAATTAAACGGTAAAATTCACATGAACTGACTCTCACAGCAGCTCTGGAGATTAAGTTAATGTGTTAATGTCATCATATAATGAGACACAAAGGCCGAACCGCCCCCCTAATATAATGGCAGAGGAAACACTGCCATTCATAAAGACAGTCACTTGCTTTATTCCTGAATGAATCAGCCGTTCGAAGGAATCAAATGAATGATATGATTCAGTAATTAAAACCGTCACCTACTGGCAGTTTTAGTTACATTTTGAAAGCATCTCCTTTTCAGTTATTTAAATCATTTAATATTTCTATATTCAAAATTTTATACTTAAAACATTAATCTCAACATGAATTTATGAATTTGATTGCTCGCATACCACCTCTGAGCCTCATTAAACACATGAAAATATACACATACAAGCCTCTTTTGTGTTCTCCTGTGCCACCTCTGTAGTACAAATGAATTTTGTTAATGCTGATTTCATTTGATTGGTAACTTATCCTTATTCTGTTGTTTTAAAATATAAAAAAAAATATAAGATATATTTAAAAAAAAACATACTTGTAATAAAGTTTTAAAAAATGCCATGATAGGAAGGCTAATTTTTGATCAGATTGTTTGATTATTGATTAGAAGGTGCTCCTAAAATTTTGACTGTGCTCCTGAATTTTTAATGTTAGAAGTGCTCCTGAAAAGAAAAGTAAGCATAGAGCCCTGATGGATTTATTGCATTTCGGGGGAAAGAAAATTTTTTTTTTTTAATAATAAATCTCTGAAAATTAAAATCTGGATTTAAATTTGTAATGTTATTATAACCTAAAGATGCTATGTGAAAGTTTGAAACAGAAAATAGTGGTTTTCATCTAGCCGCTTTCTTGGTAAAGAAAACACATTTTTACTCAAGTTAATCAAAATGGATTTATAGCGTTTTGGAACCAAACTCTTCATTTGTACACTTGCCCATAAAGAAACAGCATTTATTTTGTAGGTTTGTTCATAAAAAAAATGTCTGAATGTCAGTGCATTTTCTCTGAGCCAGAATGATTACTTATTCAGAATTATTCATGCAGTTCTTTCCGATAAAAGCCACTGTTTAATATTTTCTATATAATGGAATGAAACATTTTTAAGTACGACTTATGTAAATACATTTGTGCCCACTATATATGCAAATAGATGCTTTTAGGAGATGTTCAAGTTTAGTTTTTAAAATGTTCACAGTAAAAATGTTTATTATCATTAAAAATGTTGAATATTAAAAGCTTATGTATATTTAAATAATTAAGAGCCCTTTAGCTTTATTTCTTTTTTTGTTTTTGTCAGTGCTCTAATGACAAGACTTACATTTGCACACAGGATTTTCTGCAGGCCTCTTGAGTGTCAAACTGGTTTATGTTGCCTTTGCAACCTCCAAACCAGAACTGAGCACATGAATTGGCCTTTGGATCAAAATACCATTTAACAACGTACTCTCGACACGGTCCGGGATCCAGAGGCAGTAGGCATCTCTCCTCTGACACAAGAGAGAGCATTTTATTTACAAGAAATCAGAACTGCAATTATTTGTATTGTATCACTTTTGAACAGCATTTACCTGTAGTAAAATCATCCTGTATGAGCGGCGGCCGGTCAGTTGGGTCTTGCTTCGGCCGGTCCAAATCCGTGAGAGAGAAATCTGGGAGGAGGTTCAGCTCGTCTCCCTCTAAATATGGTGCTAGGGTGCCGATAAAGCCCATGCCGTCTGGTCTGGAATCGTAGAACTCTTCAACTGCACCTGGCTGATTAATATTAATATTAATATTAATATTAAATATTTATATGATCATATGTTTAAATATGAATATGTTCATAACTAAAGTACATTGATAATAACAGATATACTGTTTTGTTTTTAGATTTTTTTTTGTACACCAAAAAACCCCTGCAGCTTGACGGATGATTTAAAAAAAAATCCGAATATTTTAGTCTCTCTATTAACATAAAGTCATAAAAGCAGCATGCATAAAAATAATTGAACAAAAAAGTTTATAATTAAAAAAATAATAAATAAATTTGCAATTAAAATGTCACACTGCAGAGCATTATGTAATTTCAATTAAATAATCACTAGCGTTTTCTCAGCAAGCGTCATTAATATGGCTTTTAGATACATCATGTTTTTAAAACTGAAGCAAGTGTCAGTCTCTTAATTAATATAAAATCATAAAAATGCCATGTGTAATAATAATTAGAAAAAGTTTTTTTTCATGTATCAATAATAGTAAATAGTTAAAAATAAATAAATGTCATTGCAGAATTCTTACTTTTAATTTAAATGCTTTTATTTTAAAAATCTGCAGTCTGACGATAAAATATACCCCAACCATCGTAATAGCTCTTGAATCAAATATGCCACCATTAGATGCCTTATAAATACATAAATTAATTAATTAATTTATTTAAATAATACAGTCATACAGTTGTTGACAGAAGGGTGTGCGAGTTTACCTTGAAGGTACCGCTGAATATCGATCCATCAATGTTCTCACAGATCTTATGAAGCAGTTTACTTTCCACTTCTAGACCACAGAGACAAAAAACATGCATTTAATTAATGTAATCCTGTAGATCAGACAGGTCAATACGGAAGCCTGTTTCCGCCACTGTGTTTGTATCACACAATTACGAGAAAAAGTCAGAATTGCATGTTTGTATTAATTCTGAGAAAAAAGTCAGAATTGTGAGATATAAACTCGCAATTCTGACTTTTTTATAATTTGCAACTGCAAGTTTATATCTCATAATTCTGAGAAAAAAGGCAGAATTGTAAGTTTATATCTCACAATTCTGACTTTATAACTCGCAATTGTGAGTTTATATCATAATTATAAAAATTGTCAGAATTGCATATTTGTATCAATTCTGAGAAAAAAGGCAGAATTGTAAGTTTATATCTCACAATTCTGACTTTATAACTCGCAATTGCGAGTTTATATCATAATTCTGAGGAAAAAAGTCAGAATTGCGAGTTAATATCTCAATTCAGCGAAAAAAGTCAGAATTGCGTGTTTGTATCACCATTATGAGAAAAAAAAGTCATTGCATGTTTATATCTCATAATTTTGACTTTATAACTTGCAATTGTGAGTTTATATCACAATTATGAGAAAAAGTCAGAATTGCATGTTTGTATCAATTCTGAGAAAAAAAAGTCAGGATTGCAAGCTATATCTCACAACTCTGACTTTATAATTTGCAACTGCAAGTTTATATCTTATAATTCTGAGAAAAAGTCAGAATTGCGTGTTTGTATCACTTAATTCTGAGAAAAAAGTCAGTATTGTAAGTTTATATCTCAAAATCTGACTTTATAACTCGCAATTGTGAGTTTATATCATAATTCTGAAAAAAAAAAGTCAGAATTGTGAGTTTGTATGTCACAATTTTGACTTTATAACTCACAATTGCAAGTTTATCTCTCATAATTCTAAGGGGGCAAAAGTCAGAATTTTGAGTTTGTATCTCACAATTCTAACTTCATAACTCACAATTGCGAGTTTATCTCATAATTCTGAGAAAAAAGTCCGATTTGCGAATTTGTGTCACGCAATTCTGAGAAAAAAAAATGTCAGAATTGTGAGTTTATATCACAATTCTAACTTCATAACTTGCAACTGGGATTTTATCTTTTATAATTTTGAGACAAAAGTCAGATTAGCGAGTTTGTATCTCAGTTTTGACTTTATAACTTGCAATTGTGAGTTTATATCAGAATTGTGAGATTATTTTTTATATTTTTATTTATTTTTATTTTTTTCAGTGACGTAACGGGCTCCCATAAGTCAAAGTCATGGGCTTGCTGTATGTTTGTTAAAAAATAAATAAATCATTAAGGCTTTTTACTTTCATTATACCAGTCATAATCCATAATAACGCTTCATTCAGTGAAAAAATCCATCTCCTATTGTCCTCTCACATCAAAATCTTTTGTTTAAATCTGTTTTGGACTGTTTTCGCATATAGACAGTAATTGATCTGGACATATTTCTCTCCTAATTCAGACGAGACAACTTTTTAACTGGAGAAAAACAATATTATGGATAGAGTACTGATGGACTGGAGTGGTGTGGATTATTGTGACGTTTTCATCTGCTGTTTGGACTCTCATTCTGACGGCACCCATTCACTGATGTGATGCTAAATTATTCCAAATCTTTTTTGATGAAAAAACTACATCTTGGATTGCCTGAGAGTGAGTACATTTTAAGCAAATGTTTCATTTTTGGGTCAACTATTGCTTTAATCACCAGAAATGCTGCTGTAAAGACAGGATTCCTGTCTTCCTCTGAGTCAGGGTACAACTATTTGTTGAAATCTCAAGATTGTAACATACCAAAAAGCATTCTGAAGTCCTCTATGGAAAACACGTGCTCTTCTTTGGGCGGCGACGCTATTGACCTCAGCTCTTGTTTAAAATCTTCATAGACGGGGTTGCTTTGATTCACCACCCCTATAACCAACATAGTGATATTGGCTGAATGGGCCTCTCTGACCGCATCCTCCAGCTTCACTGTGTCGCGATGATCCGTCTGGCCGTCCGTAATAACCACAGCCACTTTTTGCACACCGGGCCGAGCAAAGCGGAAGATCTCGTTAGCCTTTCTGATGCCACTTCCTGTGTAAGTGCCTTCCCCAATGTAGGGCATCCTGCGCACGGCTGATTTCACTTCATCACGACTTAACCTCTCTCGTATGCTTGTGATCACCAGGTTGATGTGGCTGTAGAGAACCACGCCGACACGCGTGACCTCCTGACTGACCGACGTGCGGTCGATCAATGTATTTACAAAGTCTTTAATGACCTCAAAGTTTTCCGGGCCGACGCTCTCAGAGCTGTCGATCACGAACACCAGCTCCAGAGGCTGTATTCTGCATATGCGACCACAACCTGTAAAAAAGAGAATAAATCATTTAAGCCAAATCAGTTTTGGTGTGATTCATCACTAAGCAAATATCTGCAGTATGATTACTTACCACAAATAGATCGGATTAAACTGATTATTTCCTCTCGCTGCAAAATACATGAAAGACTCATTACTGAAGTGCTCCATTTCTGTTTCACACTAGCTTGCATTAGTGTTTTTGTAGTCTTATTTATATACTATGATCATCTTTATTTATTTTGCTCTTATTTTTATATTTACAGTTTCAGTTTAAGATTCAGTAATTTTATTTGCTTTAATAAAACTGTCATTTCATTATATTTCATTTTTAAATACATCTCTATTTATTTTTAAATAAGATTTAATTTATTATTATTTTACAAATTTTAGTACTTAGTTGCCAAGGCAACCATTGTCAGTTTCATTTTTTTTAGATTATTTTTTTTTAAGAAGTTTTTAATTTTATTTCAGCGCCAATAGCCTCGTGGTTAGCAATAAATAATCTTTAATTTATTGTTATTTTGTCAGTTTTGTTATACTTTTGTTTTGTTATTGTTATTCGCATCCTTGCTCGATCCCACCCCCTTCTCTCTCTCCCACTTTGCTTCCTGAATCCTGGCTAAAAACGATTTAAAAAAAAAATAAAAAAAAAAAAAAAAAATAATTTATTGTTCTTTTACTAATTTTAGTACTTAAACTTATTTCAGTTAGTTGTGAAGGCAACCGTTCTAGTTTTCATGTTTTTCTTTTTATTTTAAGTTTATTTAAATTGTATTATTTTAATTTTAAGTTCATTTAAGTTATATTTTGTATAATTTCAGCTTAATTTCAACCATTTGTACAATATCCGAATGTTCTGCATGCTTTAAAAACACATTGTAATTTCTTTCTAAAGTTGTAAATAAAATGATTATTGATTAAAGATTTGAATATGTTTTATAAGAAAATAATATAATAATATATAACATGTACGATATCCAAATATTCTGCATGCATTAAATAATGTTTAATTTATTGTTATTTTATTCATTTTAGTACTTAAACGTATTTATTTCGTTTAGTTGTGAAGGCAACTTTTCTTATTTTCATTTAAATGTTTTTATTTTTAGTTTATGTTTTATTATTTTTATTTTACGTTTAAGTTAATCTAAGTTATATCTGGTTTAATTTCAGCTTTATTTCAAGCATATGTACAATATCGGAATTATCTGTATTGTTTAAAAACACATTGGAATGTTTAACCAATAAATAAATAAATAAATACTATTTCAGTTTAAAAAAAAAAAAAACACATTTAGTTTAATGTGTTAAAACAATTCAAAAATTGAAATGTACTCTTAAATTTCTCAATTTTTTTTAAATGTTTTTTTTTTTAATTTGCAACTGTCATGCAACATTTTTGTTTGTTTGTTTTTTTAACGGAAAAAAGATCCAAAATGAGTTCTTTATTGATTTGTGTGTACGTACCGTGAGACCAGGTTCTCCTTTTGTTCCTCTATTACCCTGCGATTGTATAAAATATAGTTAAATAATGTAGAGATGTGTTTATGTAGCAATGTTCAGAATCATACTGGCTTTGCCAGCTGTCATAATGCTTAATGATTAAAAAGCAAGTCTTGCGTGAATGGTTGACAATCAAATTATCCTTCTCAGTTCTTCTTACCGGTGGTCCTGTAGTTCCTGGTTCTCCGTTGCTTCCTCTGTCTCCTTTACGTCCTTGTGTTCCGGGTAACCCACGATCCCCCTACAACAGGGCAGTTACACCACAGAACTGAAACTCGCAATTGTGGTCATGTTTTCAAGCCTGACGTGATGCACCATTTTTTAATTGCATGTAACTGCATATTACATTTGGCAGTATAAATCACCAGTTCTGTGGAAAATAGTGGCTAACATCTCATTTTAATGACATGAGGATAAGTAAATGTAATTGTGTGATTCCTTTAATGCTAGCTGTACAAAATATGAATGCATGCTAGTAGTGCACCTTCTGCCCCGGCAGACCTTCTCCAGGAGACCCTCTTGGCCCCTGTAAACCCTGATATCCAGGATCACCCTAAACGAAACAGAATAAAGCATAAAATGCTTTAATTAAATTAAACATTTTGGGTATTTCACTGTTGTCTATCACACTGTAACGTGTTTCCAGGAAAACTGCATCCTGTTGATTCCTGTTACCTTTGGTCCTTGTATGCCCTCTCCTGGCAATCCTGGAGGACCAGCTGGACCAGTCTGGCCAATGGAGCCCTGCACACCACAAAAACACTTCTGAGCACACCTGAACAGGTGAATCTAAACACCTAAATATATCAGCGAACAAATCTCATGACTCATTCAACAGTGTGTTGGTATACTGATAATGATATGCATACATGTATTCTACATAGAGCATTCATGTTTGAAAAATATTTCCCACCTTTGGGCCCACTTGCCCAAGACCTGGTGCTCCAGCAGGCCCTGGGGAGCCTGGAGGGCCTCGATCCCCCTGTGACAGAACATATCAGTTCATCAGATGCTTTAACAGAATGAAAAATTGTATGTTTACATTTCTGAAGAAAATTGGAAGGATGCCAAACACTTTACCTTTGGTCCAGGTAGACCTGTTCCCTCTGGCCCAGTCTCTCCTGTAAGCCCTGGCAGACCTGGTGGCCCCTATAGATCACATAGACAACACATACAGTATATAATGTAAATTATACTGTTATATTCCCAGTTGGTTAGATTCAACTATGAGTTGCATGAATATTGTTCTTTGTAATGATATTTACAGGTGGCCCGGGATAGCCTTCTCCTTTTAGCCCTGGCGGTCCAATAGGTCCTCGTAACCCTATTTCACCCTAAAGACAGACAAAATTCATTATCTTAATTACAAAACCAATTACAGGTTTCTGCAAAGATGTCAATCTTACCTTCGGCCCTGCAATGCCTATCCCTGGTTCTCCAACAGGACCTTGTGGACCGACCGGCCCTGGATCTCCCTACAGGAAGATGAGCATAGTATGAGATTTTCTGATTAATCACATACACATCATGTTAGCTTAAACAATATTTAGACATTTATGCTACATAAAAAAAAAAGTTGCAATGGTAAATGACCTATATTCAGAGACAATAAAGAGTTTACACGTTTGCATCAACAATTAACAATTTGCATCAATTTTTTTTTTTTGTTACGGCAACTTCTGATGAAATTATGTTTAACCAGCAAACTACACTGAGTTAGAAAAACTTAATAATTTGTAATATGAACACATATTTTTAAGTTCATTACACAAAAAAAATTAGTTGCCCCAACTAGTAGATTTTTGGGCCTGGAACCAATTTATAACATCTTTTTCAGTCCAAATACGATGTAACATATTTTGCATATATATTTAATGAACAAGTAAAATGTTACTTTTCATAAGCATAACAGAACTCAATTAAAAATGTACTCTCCTTATTCTGTCCTATGCAAAGCATGCTGGGAACTATAACTTAATTTTTCAAGAAATTGAATTAACGTGTAAATTCAAGTTTAAATTACACACAATATTAAAGTTATTTTATTTTATTTTACCCCAAGTATTCTTAAACGTACCTTAGGTCCCTGTATGCCCCTTCCTGGAGGCCCAGAAACACCAGGATTTCCAACATTTCCTGGTTCTCCCTATTTTAAATGAAATACAATGTAACTCAGTAGACTTGAAGTGAATACTGACAATGCCAACACTTTTTAGTTAAGATTAATGCATTGTTTTTACCTTTGCCCCTGCTGGTCCAACTGGTCCAAATGGTCCTGGTAGGCCCCTGGAGCCCCTCTCCCCTCGAATCCCCTGTTGAAGGAAGATATAGCGTATTCATTATACTTAAAATAAGAATTAAAAATAATTCTATTAATTTCCCCCTCCCCCCCATATCATTCCAAACCTGCAAGACCTTTGTTCATCTTCGAAACACAAATTAAGATATTTTTGATGAAATCCGACAGCTTTCTGACTAGTGATCGACCGATATTGATTTCTTTTTAACTGATACTGATACCAATTATTTGCATGTTCATGTGCCCGATAACTGATATGCAGAATCAATATTTATTTACTGTTATAAAGTAAATAAATGTCCATACACTGTAAAAAACAATTTGTTGAGTCAACTTAAAATAATTTGTAACCTGGCTGCCTTAAAATTTTTGGGCAGCAGGGTAACAAATTATTTTAAGCTGACTCAACAAACTGTGTTTTTTATTTTTTACAGTGTACTTCACTTTGTTTTTTCTTTCAGCCATCTTTAAAAAAAGGTTTGAAAATTAGCTTTCATGTTCAATTTAATCTTCATATTACAACAATAAAAACATTTTATATATAAAAATCAGCTGCAGCAATACTAACAATAAGCAAAATAAATGTAGAATGTCTAATGTTTTCAAATGTAGAAAATAAATAAAAAAACAGGAGTCATATCCACTTCATTTTAAACTAAAGTTTTAGGTATATAAGATGTTTAATAGGCTAAAGATTAAAGAATAATTCACTGGATTACGTTAATTCACTGAATAATATTCGGCGTTTATCAGTGAATCTGATGTAACAAAACCAATATCCAATTATGGTAAAATACTTACATATCAGGAAAAATATCTGTAAATCGATATATCGGTCGATCTCTGCAGCAATGTAACTGAAACCTTCAGGGCCCAGAAAGGTAGTAAGAACATTGTGAAAATATGCCATTTTTAGTCACTAGTCAACATTTTTCTTATCTTTGAACACAAAAGGTATTAAATTCTGGTTGAATCACTAATGTCACATGGACTTTTTTATTGATGTCCTTACTACATTTCTGGGCCTTGAACGTGGTAGTTGCGTTGCTGACTATGCAGGGTCAGAAAGCTTGTGGACTTTATCAAAAATATCCTAACTTGTGTTCTGAAGATGAATAAAGGTCTTATGAATAAAGGTGTTGGGGAAAGCTACTTTTAAAAGCAATGCATTACAATTTTGCGTTACTCCCTAAAAAAGTAACTATGTTACTTAGTTACATTTTATGGAAAGTAATGCATTACATTACTTTTTAAATCTGGGCGGGGCTTGCTTCTAATTTCTAATTTTGGCAAATGTAAAAGCCCTTTTACACCAAAAGTGAAATGAATCAGCCTCAGGGTACATTTATGCAGGAGAAGATCACTCTTCAGCAATAAAAAAACATGAAGCAAAAATGTTAGTTTATCTAAAGTCATTTTTGCTTATTCATATGGTTGAATTGGATCATCAAAGGTCAGCGGCAAAGATATTGGTTCATAAAACATGAACAAGATATTTGTATTATTTAACATTTAATTATTGCAAGTTTGCGTCATATTCTGAGTTTGCATTTCACTGTTTTATTTATTTCAAGAAATGCTGAATCAGTTTTTTTGCACTTGCGCTGTATATGTCTGTATATGTGTATATACCACAAGGCTATCAGCGCCGACAGCATGAGCAATTAATGACAGAATTTTCCTTTACTGGGTGAACTGTCTGTTTGAAGCGTAACCGCCTCCCCTTTAGATCCTGTAATGTGTATATTTACAGTGTTTTACAAAAACTTAATATATTACCTTCTCTCCTGGCAGGCCTCTTCCAGGAGGTCCATCTTGTCCTTTGGGTCCTGGTAAGCCTATTTCACCCTACAGTGAACAAGATATCATACATAAGATATGTTTACTGAACAAATTGAATGTAAAGTTATCCCTCACTAACTTAAAGAGCATATAAAAAGCATTCTGACCTTTGGTCCTACGCCTCCATCTTCTCCCGGTACACCTGGCTCACCTGGTACTCCTCGTAATCCAGGTTCACCCTACAGCATCAACCCATAAACACAACTGTGCTTTCACTATTTGATACTTTATTCTGTTCTTTCATGTCATGTAACAGTTTAGTTGAAACAACAACTCACTTTGGGTCCTGGTTCTCCAATTCCTCTTTCTCCAGGGGCTCCACGTTCTCCAGGGAAGCCCTGTTGACCCTGAAAGAAAACAAAATGAAAACACAGTGTGTATAGATAGGCAGACAGACAGACAGACAGACAGATAGACAGATAGATAGCAGTCTGTACGGTGCAATTTTACCTTTGGTCCCGAGAGTCCTATCCCAGGATTCCCTTTTTGACCAGGAGGACCGGCTAGTCCCTGATTCCCCTTTAGATAAAAAGATAAAGGTGATGATTAGGAAAAGAAATGGTTGCTTGGGTCAGACATTTCTAGTTGTTGCTAGGGTCTTCTGGGTGATTTCTATGATATTATATATTGGTGGCTTGGGTTTTTTGGCTGGTTAGCTGAATATTTCTAGTAGTTGCAAATCTTTGCTGTGGCTCTATTTGCATGTTTCCATTCGTTTAGAAAAGTAATAGCACACTTTTTTCAGCAAGCTACATGATTTGAGACATCATTTGTGTCTGTAGCACAAACACATGCATGGTATTTAGGGTTGCAGGTTTAATCAGATGATTAACCCTATGTATGAGCACTAGTAATAGTGAAGCTTTCCTCAGCCACTGTAAAACCACTAATACAGCACTACTGAAGTTAAAACAGAAAAAACAAATACTTTCTCTCCTTGAATCCCCCTGCCTGGCATTCCTAATGGTCCAGGTGATCCTGGAGGTCCCGCATTGCCCTGCAAGGATGGATTCAAAGGCTAAATTAAATACATAATAGGCTTTTACATAGACAACTAATAGTCTCACACAACTGTGACGTACCTTTTCACCTTTAATTCCATAACCTGGGGGTCCACGTCCACCTGTAGGGCCGACATAGCCACGGTCACCCTAAGACAATAGCAGATTAAAAAGTGATATTTTAACGTCTTTTTTCACACACCTATTAAAGAGAAATGATAACACAGAGATCTAAACTGATCTGGGATGATTTTCAACTTTTAAGCATAAAGGTTCTTTATTGGCATTGATGGTTCCATGAAGAACATGGAATTTTAGAGTTAAATACTAACATCCATGGAATTTTGTGGATTCCATTCCACAAAAGGTTATTTATAGTGAAACAAAGGTTCTATAGATTATTAAAATGTTATAGAACAACTAATGCTGCTCACCTTTGGCCCAGGAAGTCCTTCGCCTGGTGCTCCTGGGTTCCCCTGTGTTCCTTGTAAACCTGGAGGACCCTTCATTCATGCATATATCATTATGTCATTATAATCTACAGATGCATGTTTTAAAGTTTCGTAAGAGGCGGTTCATACTTACAGGTTGTCCTGGCTGACCTATGCCAACCTGACCAGGAGGACCTGGTCTTCCTAGGTTTCCTCTGTCTCCCTAGAACAACCATACTCCAAGTAAATTTAAGGGATCAAAAGGCACTTACGTTGTAATGGACAACATTACACATGCCTTTATTGTCACTTATGATCAATTTAGTGCATCCTTTTAATTAAAAGTATTGATTTCCTGAAGTCCTGAGAAGTTTACCTTTGGACCAGGAAATCCAACTCCAATTTCTCCCGGTGGGCCAGGTGCACCAATCAGCCCTCGATCACCCTAGGAGCAACCCAAACGGTCAGTGATTCATTTAGACAAATTCATACTTAATACAAATTTAAAGCTGATATATTTGATGCTAAATCTCAGTCATCTTGGGTATATGTAACATTGCCACTTTTACTTGAAGTCAAAATATTCATAACAGCAGAACAGTCTATTAGCGTGGGGTATGGTGAAAGGGTTCAGTACATGTTTTCTCTGATGTATATTCCAATTGACATTTACAGAGCATAAAGGCACCCCTTGTGTCGAACAGTGTAGGGGTTTTCACATTTGAATGTGCTATTACATATCTGGTGCATTTTCAAGGCACTCTTTGTTAAAGCTTCCTGGCCAAACACGAAAAGCAAAAGATCTGAATTTAAACCGACATGGAAACATCTCTAAAATGTCATTCTTTACCACCAGATCTCTGTCTCTATTTAAGACACAAATATCAGTTTCAGACGTCTCACTGGCAAAGAAATGGAAGATATGATCCTACTTTAGGTCCTGCTGGACCCTCATGTCCCTGGTCTCCTGGAGGCCCTTTCAGACCCTGGTGAAATAAGGAGAAATATGTTGAAATTAGTCTTGCATTCTTATGCATTCATTTTACTAAAGGAATAATTCACCTAAAAATGATGTTTCTTCATGAAACAGAATTGGACAAATTTAGCAGTACATCACTTGCCAATGGATCCTCTGCAGTGAATGGGTGCCTTCAGAATGAGAGTCCAAACAGCTGATTAAAAACATCACAATAATCCACAGGTAATCCTCCCAAGTCCATCAACTGACATCTTGTGATGCCAAAAGCTGTGTGTTTGCAGCAAATCTATCATTAAAGAATTTTAATTGCTAAATGTTTGCTTCTGGCTAAAATATGAGTACATAATTCATAATATTATAGATAGAGGACTTAAGTTAAAAGTGGATTTGTTTCTTAAAAATATGCAGATTTTCATTTTACAAGACTGGAGTGGTGTGGATTACTTGTGGATTATTGTGATGTTTTTATCATCTGTTTGGACTCTCATTCTGACGGCACCCATTCACTGCAGAGGATCCACTTGTGAGCAAGTGATTCTAATTTTTTTCCAAATCTGTTCCGATGAAGAAAAAATCAATCTACATCTTGGATAGCCTGAGGATGAATACATTTATAGCAATTCTCATTTTTAGGTGAACTATTCCTTTAACAATTCTTCAACCATGTGCCTACATGCAATATGCACTAATAATAAAATATAGGATGATATCACAATTTTAGGCTGCTAGATGCCTGTTAAAATGTGGTTTCTGAAGGATACCTTTTGTGTTCAGTCAATCTGAACTATTCTGTCTCTTCACTAATCCCACCATACAAAGTGGTCCTCAGAAAAAGAATAATATCCTGCAAGCCTGGATTCACTGCTTTACATGTGTACATTAGCATAGGATTACGCGCGATCTGCCGATCACATTCCATAAGTGCAGGGTGGGGAAACAGCCACGGACCGCAGCGATCACCACGCTTATGTGATGAGACAACTTGTGATAAGACAAATGCATTTAGTTGCATATTTATAATAGTCTACATAAATGCTACATAGAGAGTTTTTAGAGATTAATCATAAGATGTGTTGGCTGTTTAGAGCTTTAAAACTTCTGATTATTAGCACCTGCTGGTATGATGCCAGGATGATACAAACTGCATTGTTTGGTACTAAAATGTGGCAATTCTGTAACCCAGTTGTCTTTATAGATAGTGGCATTAAAAGTAGTTATATTACTGCAGTTATTTATTTATTTATACTAATGTAATTGTATATAAAAATATATATGTATAATGGAAAAAATATTCCATTGTTTTAGAACATAAAAAATACCATAGAGAATTTTACAGAGTAATTCGAAAGAATTAATAGAATCAAATTAAACACTAAAATAATTGATTCCACAATACAAATACAATTAATGTAATGCATAAGAACCTTCAGTGTGGCAATTTTATATGTCATGTAAATAGTAAAGGCTTATACTGTGCCTGCTCTCCTCTTGGGCCCCTCGGCCCTGGAGGCCCTTCACCGCCCTGTCAAATGCAATAAATACTCTTTACTAATCATGCATTTTGTATGTTAGAATACAGATAGTTTTAGGACAGTACAGAAGACATACCTTATGTCCCTTTTGCCCTGGAGGTCCACAGTTACCTTGATCCCCCTAAAACATGACACAAGACTTAGCAATTGCATTGTGCAACAGAATGCATGAGAACATTGATAGTAGCATTAATAATTCCAGCGAAAATATATATTATGTGTGCATATACACTATCAGTCAAAAGTAAGATTTTCGATGTTTTTTTTGTTTGTTTTTTTTTAAAAGGTCTCTTCTGCTCACCAAGTCGGCATTTATTTGATCCAAAATACAGCAATAGCAGTAATATTGTGAAATATTTTTACTACTTAAAATAACTGCTTTATATTTGAATATATTTTAAAATATAATTTATTCCTGTGATCAAAGCTACATTTTCAGCATCATTACTCCAGTTTTCAGTGTCACATGATCCTTCAGAAATCATTGTAATATGCTGATTAAGAAAGAAATATTTATTATTATTATTATTATTATTATTATTATTATTATTATCATCATCATCATCATCATCAATATTTAAAACAGTTGAGTGCATTTTAGGGTATTATAGAAATTAATACATTAATATATTTATTTAGCAAGGATGCTTTAAATTGATCAAAAGTGATGATAAAGACAAAAGACATTTATAATGTTACAAAATATTCTGTTCTTCTGAACTTTCCGTTCATCAAAGAAACTTGAACAAATTCTACTCAGCTGTTTTCAAAATAATAATAATAATAAAAAATGTTTTTTGTGCAGAAAATCTGAATATTTGAATCATTTTTGAAGGATCATGTGACTGGAGTAATGATGCTAAAAAATCAGCTTTGAAATCACAGAAATAAATTACATTTTAAAATATATTCACATAGGAAACATTTATTTTAAATAGTAAAAATATTTCAAAATTGTACTGTTTTTGCTGTACTTTGGATCATATAAATGCAGTCTTATTGACCTCTTTAAAATATATTAACAATCTTACTGTCCAAAAACATTTGACTGCATACACTTCTAGTCAAAAGTTTGGAATAATTAAGACATTTTGAAAGAAGTGCAAAGCTGAATATATTCGATCAAATATACAGTAAAATAGTACTATTTTGAAATAGTATTATGATTTAAAATAACTGCTTACTATTTGAATATAATGAATCAAATTAAAATATATTGCGGTGATGCAAAGCTGAATTTTAACCATCATTACTCCAGTCTTCAGTGTCACATGATTCATCAGAAATCATTCTAATATGCTGATTTGGAGGGTTTAAAATACTACATTTAAATAGAAAACAGTTATATTAACATTTAAAAATAAATGCAGCCTTGGTGAGCATAAGATACTTTAAAAAAAATTGTCTATATGCACTATATAGAATGGTTTCTCTAGCTGATCTGACATAATGAGTCATCAAGATCATTCTGGATGTGGCTGTTAATACATTCATTGCAATAAAACATGTATATGTGAAATATAAAACTTGAGATTTTACCTTATCACCTTTGAACCCAGGTCTTCCCTGTGGTTGAGGAACCAGGAACAAGAACAGCGTTGGTCAGGAAGTCATTGAGAACACAGACTGTATAAAGTGACCATATGAAGATGTGATGTACCTCTGGACCATTGATTCCTGGAAGACCAGGTGGTCCTGTTTCTCCCTGTGAAACAGGTCAAACCAACAAGCCAACAAAAGTAAACTACAGATGTAAGTAATCATAGATATATAGTATAGTAGTTATTTTCACCCTCACCCTTGAGCCTTTTGGACCAGATGCTCCTTCATTTCCTTGCTCTCCTTTTTTACCCTAAACAAAGTAGAGTTTTTCCTCATGCATGTCACTAATGAGTAAAAACAGCCTCAATTTCATTTCAACGATACTCACAGGAGCTCCTGGAGGACCACGTTCACCTCTCTCACACGTGCACACCGGTGGCCGTGGACACTAGCAGGAGAAATACAAACAACAGGTTGTTTGCAGTGTTTAAGTCTTTACCTTTTTTGTTCTAATATGCATTCTTTAATCAAGTCAAATCTACTTGGTAATTCAGTACTTACTTCATTCTTTGCAATTATTTCCTGTGAAAAATGAAAAGAGAAATAGGAATTTATTTAACACAATTTTATGTCAGTACCATATGAGTTCAATTTACTGTCAAATCCCATGCATGTCATGGGAAACTTTATGATGCATTTCTAAGAGGCCTGCATTGTGCGATCACAGACGGTGCTTGACATTTTTTGAGCGGCGGGCCCCTTCTGTGTTTCTGTGGAAAATCCCCTACAACCATTGATGTGTGAACCATGGTTCAGGACACCAGACTGAACACTGCATCTCAAACCCTCACAAATCAATAGACGCCTATTTTTGAGTATCTGGTCTTTGACCCAAAACAACAGGAGCAATTTTTGTAGACTGGAATATAGAGATAGAAAGCAAGAACTATTTCTAGAATCAAAGCTAAATTAATGAGTGGCATTTCAGCTGGAGCTCATGTGAAAGTAAAGCTCTCCAAAATAAGTGGAGTGCACGAAACAAGTTTGAGCACTTACTACCATGTTGCTTGCGAAATATGCAATATGAATGGCTGCATGGTGGTTTTTTAATGACCTAAGTCACAGGTGTGTTTATCAGCATTTTACATTGTCTTTGAACATGGCTATTCAGAATTTAGAATTATGGGTGGCTATAATATATAGTTCATATTTTTTAGGATATAATTAGAAAAATTCATATTCCATTGCACAAGGTGATTTTATATTATATCATATTATTATATAAATATAATTTACTATTATTTTTTTATTATATTGATATAATTTTATATTTGTTTATATTCATATTTTTATAATTCAAAAAGTGATTTTGCATAGACAGTATATAAATAGATTTTTTAAATTATATTTATATAATTTTATATACAATTTTTCTATTAGATCTTTGACATTCTTATTAATTTGAATTATAATAAGTAATTAATTAATATTCTTTTAATTCAAAAGGCGAATTTTGGTATTTGCACAGAATTTTTTAAAATTTATATATATATATATATATATATACATACAGAGTATGCTAATATACTCTATTCTGTTGCACAAGGAGATTTAAGCTCATAAAACTCCTTCAAGCAGGTCTTGATTACAATGTATTAAAAAGTTCAGTTTCTCAATTCACTATCAGTTGTTTTTGTTTATTGTATAATTTAATCATGCTATTTGGATGCATCTTTCACATGCTATTTTATTTTTTATTGATAATTTATTTGTATTTATGATATGGGGGTCATCATGTCTGATCTTGTTAAAACTAATGAGTCTGTCAGATGAAGTGAATGTCTCACAAGCTGTTGCAGGAGCCGTTCCTCCAGTTTGGGGTCAGTGAGGCTGTGGAAGTACTGCTGTGCTGGGCTGCTCGCTACGACTCGCAGTTTGGCACTGTTCACGTTGTCCTTTGCCAGGTTTGATAAGCCAATTGTGAAGATCTTAATGTTGTGGCCTTTAGCCTCTGCGACCGCCATCATGATGTCAGGATTCCGCGGATGGTCGACGCCGTCGGTCATGAGCAGGGCCACCCTCACGCTTTGCTCCCTGGTCTCGCTGGCGAAGAGCTGAGTGGCGTTGGATATGGCGTATGTGGAGTACGTTCCCTGGCCGATGTAGATGGCGTCCTCCAATCTGTTCAGGAAACTGTCAAGGTCTTGCCAGTCTCTGAAACGCTGGTCGACATGGACAGAGCTGCTGTAGTAGATGAGCGCCATACGGGCTTTCAGATGCCAGTCAGACACCTGCATCTGCACCACCCGCTTGCTGAAGGAGCGCACAAAAGCTTTCTCTTGATCGAACAGAACGCCCTTTGCACTCTCTGAGCTGTCCAGGATGAATGCGATCTCTAGTGTGCATACTAATTCTGAAAACAAAGGAAAAACAAAACATAAACACACACTTTAGCGATTAAGATCATAATTAAGAACCTGTAAGATCCAAGGAACCTTTCCATTACACAAAAAGTTCTTTTTATAGTGGAAACAGTTTCTTCAGATTATTAATCTTTTGAGAAATGTTCACTGAAAGGTTCTTTTGGCAACCAAAAATTGTTGCCCAATTCCAACCTCTTTTGGAACCTGTAACATTAACCCTTTAAAGCCTGACATATGAAATAATGACATGAGTTTTTGAACAGTAAGATTTTTAATGTTTTTAAAGAAAATTTTTCTGCTCACCAAGCCTGCATTTATTTGATCCAAAGTACAGCAAAAGCAGTAATATTGTGAAATATTTTTACTATTTAAAATAACTGCTTTCTATTTGAATATTTTTTTTAAATGTAATTGTTTAAAATGTTTTAAAACAGCAATATTATGAAAAAAGAAATAGAATTACTGTTTTCTATTTAAATATCTATTATAAGAAGCTGAATTTTCAGCATCATTACTCCAGTCTTCATTGTCACATGATCCTTCAATAGTAAATATTTTTACTATTTAAAATAACTGTTTTCTATTTGAATATATTTTAAAATGTAATTAATTCCTGTGATTTCAAAGCTGAATTTTCAGCTTCATTACTTCAGTCTTCAGTGTCACATGATCCTTCAGAAATCATTCTAATATGCTGATTTGCTGTTCAAGAAACATTTATTATTATTATTAATATCAATATTTAAAACAGCTGAGTACATATTTTCAGGATTCTTTGATGAATAGAAAGATCCAAAGATCAGTATTTAAGAAATTATAGAAATGAATGTTTTTATTTAGCAAGGATGGTTTAAAATTGATCAAAAGTGATGATAAAGACATTTATAATGTTACAAAAGATTTCTATTTACGATAAATGCTGTTCTTCTGAACTTTCTATTCATCAAAGAAACCTACTACTACTAACAATAATAATAAATGGTTTTTGAGCAGCAAATCAGCATATTAAAATGATTTCTAAAGGATCGTGTGACTGGAGTGATGGTGCTAAAAATTTAACTTCGAAATCACAAGAATAAATTACATTTTAAAATATATTCCACCAGAAAACAACTATTTTAAATAGTAAAAATATTTCCCAATTTTACTGTACTTTGGATCAAATAAATGCAGGCCTGGTGAGCAGAAGAGACTTCTTTAAAAAACATAAAAAATCTTACTGTTCAATTTTTGACTGATAGTGTATATTCAATAGTCATATCATCCTATCATCAGTCTGTGAGATCTCCAGTACATGATATTATCATGCTAATTTATTTATTTACTTACATAATTTCATAGATGGAGAGTGAACCAACTCCAGAGTAAGGCTTAATGTAATCTATTAACTATGCATTATATCTTTTTAGTCAAGTAGCATATGGATGTCATGTCTTAAAATATTTTTAATATGACTGAATTTGTATTTAACATGATAATAATTTAAAAGTAACGCAAATTACTAATTACTAATTAACGGACTAAACAACAAAACTCCGCTGTTTCAGCGATTACTCACCTGAACGCCTCTGATTGGCCAATGCGTTCATAAACTCAACGGAATCGTGTGTGATTGGTTATAACGCGCAACACTGTAAAGCACGGAAAAATAAATCTGATAGAACAAATAAGCTCTAATATTAATTAGATTTAGTATTAACAGCCTAATAATAATAATAATAATCGTCTTGCTATCATCAGGCGATATCTCTGACTATGGTTGATATACAATACTGTCATCTATTGGTAAAACCCAATTACATATAAATTAATAGTCAAAACAAAAGTTTGCTTATGTGTTTTTTTGGATATGATATAAGAGAATTTGGAGCTCAAAATAAGGAAAAAACATCTACTTTTTTCAGAGGCCCAAAATGTGCAAAAACATGCAATTTGGTGCAGATGCTGATATTTATATGGGCAAAAAGTGATGTGATAAGATCTTTATAAAAGTAGAAAAGACTGGTTACATAAAATGCACATTAGTTGTCACTCTATATCTCCTAATAATATGTCATGCATGATAATAATAATGTTATATTAGATAAATGTGATGCAATACAATAATGACAGGACATCCTTACAAAACAAAAAAACAAACAAAATTCAAGTGTGCTATCAGTATACTTCTTTTAAACTAAAAGTAAGAAAGTAAACGTTGTCTATTTTTTTGTCTACTGGAGTTGGGAACCACTGGTTTAGAGTAATGGAGTACAAAAGTCTGTAGTAAAAAAAAAAAATAAATAAATATATATATATATATATATACACACTACCGTTCAAAAGTTTGGGGTCAGTAAGACTTGTAATAGTCTTTAAAGAAGTCTCTTGTGCTCATCAAGGCTGCATTTATTTGATTAAAAATAATAAAAAAAATACAGTAATATTGCAAAATGTTTTTACAATATAAAATAATGTTTTTTATTTTAACATACTTTAAAATAGAATTTATTCCTGTGATGAAAAGCTGAATTTTTATCAGCTGTTACTCCAGTCTTAAGTGTCACATGATCCTTCAGAAATCATTCTAATATGCAGATTTATTATTAGAATGATCAATGTTGGATAATATCAACAGTTGTGCTGCCAAATATTTTTTGGAACCTGTGATTTTTTTTTTTTTTTTTCAGGATTCTTTCATGAATAACAAGTTTAAAATGTACAGTGTTTATTCAAAATATAAATATTTTATAACAATGTAAATTATTTATTATTATCTTTTAATAAACTTTTAATTATTAACTTAATACATCCTTGGTGAATAAAAGTATTAATTTCTTAAAAAAAAAAAAAAAAAACAACAATAAAAATGTACTGACCCCAAACTTTTGAACGGTAGTGTATATATATGTCTGCCTTTTTTCAAATTGAATCTAAAAGTCCTTATTAAAAAAGTATATTATCAGCATAACAATTTAATTGAATTAAAAGTTTAGTAGCCTATTTGTTTTTTCTTGAAACTTGTTGACTTTTCTTTCATCCCACTGCTGTCCTTGGGAAACTATTGAGATATGAGATATCTAACATTTATTTTTGTACATGCAAGACTTTTATAAGCCAACACAATAAACAATACTCTGACGCTGAATAAAACACTAATGCGTTTACCACCGTCCTGTTTTGTAGTGAGGTTGATCAGTGTTTCTCCAGACTGTCTTCTGTTCTGGCATCTGGCCGCAGGTGCAAGCAGCCAAAGCAACAGGCACAGAGAAAACCCTTTGGCCATGATTTCATTCACGTCTAACCTTAAAAACAAAGAAAAATCTTTTAGACCTTCTGTGCATTTTCAAAATGTGTTCATGATGCACATTCTGCATTGCAAAGGCAACACAAGTGGCTAAGAAATATTTTCTTATGATTTGAATATACGCTTTTAGTGCTAGAAGTTTATCCACAACTTGGTCCTTGGATATTTTTAAACAAATAAAGTGACAATAAAATGACATGCATGTTGTTTATAGATCAAAGACGACTAAAAATCCACAAATGCATCATGCAAAGTGAGATGCAATAAATTCTATGTTTAGTTTTGTCATATAATGCTAAAATGATGTTTTAGGCAGGGTAAAATACCTCAAAATGAGTGTAATTAGCTTCAGAACAATAATATGAAGAAGAGATAAAGCACTTACCTTGGCTGTTACACAAATCTAGGGAGTATCCACATGCTCATGTCTCCTGTATGGAGCACATTCTGTTCTGACTCACTTCAGTCCCGTGCTGAACATCAGCCCATCATCACAGACCCAACAATCTGATGCCTGACTGAACACACACACATGGACACATGCACATATGCACACACACACTATAGCACATAACAGCCATAAATCTGAATGTGTGTTTATTATGTATATAATGAAATATATATTTTACTACAAATGTATTGTATTATAAAAATGTAACAAATAAATGTTTTATAGTGTAATTTATGTAATTTAGTGTGACGTTAAACAGTAGTTAAGCAATGTAAATACTTTACTACTTTCTTGTGTTTACATGTGTTTTGCAGATGAGTGCTGAGAGATTGTTTGGAGGACAATAACATTTCCCCAAAAGCTTCTGTTCCTTGACAACATTTTATATGAATGGCGCCCCCGTGAAATCTGGAAAACATGCAGGAACCCCCTGAGATGTGACTCATCTAAAGTGTTCCAGGACATTTAAAGTGATAGACCACCCAAACATATTTTATTAATTACTCATCCTCATGTTGTTCCAAAACTTGTTTGCATTTATCTTTGTGAAACACATCTATCTATCTATCAATCTATCTATCTATCTATCTATCTATCTATCTATCTATCTATCTATCTATCTATCTATCTGCCTTCTGAATTAAAAGAATATTACTTAATTATTATAATTAGATATTAAATAAAATATATAATTATTTATTAAATAGAATATACAATTATATATATACAATTACAAGATAAATAGATATAATATATAGATATTATATATCAAAATATATAATATTTATTAATGCCTAAAGATGTCTAGCTTTTTAAAATGCTTAAAAAATAATGTTAAATTATTTTAACATTGAAATAATAACTTTTCATGAATAAACCTTTGTTTCGGCTGTAGAGGGCAGTGTTTTCAAATCAAAACTTAAGAGCTCTCATCACATTAGAAATGATCAAGAAAAAAGTTTAAATTATGAGATAGAAGTCATAATTAATAAATACAAAGGTGAAATTATGACAGAAAGTACAATTCTAAAATAAAAGGTCAAAATTATGACAAAAAGTCATAATTATGATATAAGAATGTGAAATGATGACATTAAAAGTCACAATTATGAGATAAAAAGTAACGACATACAAAATTACCACATAAAATTCGACTTTTCATGTCATAATGGCCTTTTAGATTTTTTACGTCATAATTATGATTTAAAAGCATGGATTCTAAGGTGTGGCGAAAATGTACTTTCATACTAATCTGTATTTGAACACGTTTATGTATCATCTTATGTATTTACCCGAAGACTTGACTGTTTGGACAGAGGATATTATTAGGTTTAGCTCTTCCACTGTATTAATTTAATCCTCGTTCATCTCTACTCGTCGATGTCTGTTAGATTCATTAGACGAGTGGGACTTTTATTTTGTAAGTTTCTGTCACGTTGTGTTTACTACCTGTACTGCTTCCGACTTCACGCTACCCAAACAAACTTCAGCATGTTTGCACGTCAAATGTGAGTTTACATTTATGAAACGCTTATGAACACAGCTGTTATTTTTTATATTTTAAAGCATGGATTATTCTGTGTCTTCATATAGTGACTGACGTCTGTCATTACCTTTTTCCAGTTTAGAAAAGGCTGATGTGGTTAGTTTAGCTATAGCTGACCGGCTAACTCACTGTTATTAAAAATCCAATTTTCACTCTTTACTTCGTTATCAAAAAGCAGTTTTATTTTTTTCTTCAGTTATTTAATATTTACATCTTAACACGAAGTGATAATCATGAGGAGATCTTATTAATAATTTTGCTTAATTTAATGTTTATTTCAACACATTAAACACATTATTAGATTTTCTCTTAACTTTGGTAAAGTCTTGGTAACATTTGTTTTTATTACCTTTAATTGTGTGTGCAACTTTAATGTTCAACTTTAATCCTTTGAAGTATGAATTATGAAATCATAAACGGAAACAAATTCTTTGTCTGTTTGTGTGTGCGCAACACACATACAAGAATATTGCACAAGTAACAGTAATAAAAATAGTAAAATAATGCATTTTAAAAATTTGTTTACAGTAACATTATTAATATTATAGTAGTATTTAATTCATTATTTATTATGTAACCAAAAGTCATATAATAAATCTTAATACATAATTATTTTATTACTATCAATTATTATTAATAATATTAATATTTATTAATTATTAAAACAATACCAGTTGTATTAATAATATAGTTTTAGTAATATTATTGTATTAATAATATTATATATATAGTAGAATTTTTTCAGGTTTCTTTGATGAATAGAAAGTTCAGAAGAACAGCATTTATCTGAAATAGAAATCTTTTGTAACATTATAAATGTCTTTGTCATCAATTTTAAAGTCTGTTTAAAGTATCCTTGCTAAATAAAAGTATTAAAAAAAAAAAAAAAATACACTGACTCAAAGTGTTTGAATGGTATAGTGCATAATGTTACAAAAGTTTTTTTTTTTTTATTTCAGATAAATGTTAATTTTTGGATCCTTTTATTCATTAAATAATCTAAAAAAAATAATATACTTAAGTGTTTTAAAAATTGGTAATAATAATAATAATTAAAAATGTTTTTCTGAACAGCAAATCAGCATATTAGAATGATTTCTGAAGGATCATGTGACACTGAAGACTGGAGTAATTATACTGAAAATTCAGCTTTAATCACAGGAATAAATTACATTGTAATAGATATTTCAATAGAAAACAGTTATTTTAAATTTAAAAAAAAAATCATAATATTACTGTTTTAAAACATTTTAAACAATTACATTTTTAAAAAATATTAAAATAGAAAGCAGTTATTTTAAATAGTAAAAATATTTCACAATATTACTGCTTTTGCTGTATTTTGGATCAAATAAATGCAGGCTTGGTGAGCAGAAGAGAATTCGTTTAAAAAAACATAAAAAATCTCACTGTTCAAGAACTTTTGACTGGCAGTGTTTGTCTGTAAATATATTAACATTACTGCTATATAAATAATATTTTTTATCATTCGCAGGTATCTGCACTGACGAAACCACTGTCCTGCCATGTCGAGCGGCTATAAACCAGATATCCTGTGGTCTCCCCATCACGCAGACCGATATGTGATCTGCGACACTGAACTCAGTCTGTATCGGATCGGACCTGCAGGAAGCTCAGAAACCAAAGCCGGCGCCCTTCCGCTATCCGAGGAGACGGCAGCCACGCTGCTGGCCATCAACTCCGACACCCCGTATATGAAATGCGTGGCCTGGTATCCCAAACATGAGCCGGAGTGTTTGCTGGCTGTGGGACAGGCCAACGGCCGAGTCGTCCTGACCACTCTGGGACAGAGCCACAACTCGAAATGCAAGGAGCTGGTGGGTAAAGAGTTTGTACCTAAACATGCTCGACAATGCAATACACTTGCATGGAACCCGGTGGACAGTAACTGGCTTGCGGCTGGTTTGGATAAACATCGGGCTGATTTTTCCGTTCTCATATGGGATATAAGTAGTAAGTTTTCTCCCGAAGCCGTCCCAGCTGAGAAGGTTCGACTATCTGGAGATGTGGATTCCGGATTGGTGGTGACCAAACCGCTCTACGAGCTCGGACAAAACGATGCATGTCTTTCTCTTTGCTGGCTCCCTCGTGATCATCAAAAGTTGCTACTGGCCGGCATGCACCGAAATTTAGCCATCTTTGACCTGCGAAACACCAGCCAGAAGACGTTTGTGAACACCAAAGCAATCCAGGGCGTCACAGTGGACCCTCACTTTCAAGATCGTGTTGCTTCCTTCTTCGAAGGCCAGGTGGCTATCTGGGACTTGCGCAAATTCGAAAAACCAGTCTTTACTTTAACCGAGCAGCCTAAACCTTTAACTAAAGTGGCATGGTGTCCCACTCGCATGGGCCTACTGGCCACGCTCACGCGGGACAGCAACATCATCCGGCTGTACGACATGCAGCACACGCCCATGCCGTTCGGCGACGAGGTTGAGCCCACCATCATCGAGCGCAGCGTTCAGCCCTGCAGCGAGAGCATCATCAGCAGCTTTGCCTGGCATCCGTCCGCCCAGAACCGCATGGTGGTGGTGTCGCCCAACCGGGTCATGAACGACTTCACGGTCTTCGAGCGCATATCGTTGGCTTGGAGCTCCACCACGTCGCTGATGTGGGCGTGCGGGCGGCACCTGTACGAATGCGCGGAGGATGCCGGTCAGGGGGCGGCTGCTGCTGAAAAGGACATCGCCACTAAGATGAGGGAGCGAGCGCAGTCGCGGTATGGCCACGACACCGTCCAGGTGTGGCGGAACCACGTGCTGGCCGGAGGAGACGACCCGCAGCTGAGGTCGCTCTGGTACACACTCCATTATATCCTTTACTGCAGCGCTGGGGCATTACAGGGGATGTTTGAACTTTTCAAAGCATATTATGTCAAAGTTATTGTTAAATGTTTACCTAAAAGCCAAAGTATCTCTTGTTGTTTCAACATTGTGTTATTTATTTATTTATTTTTTAACAGTAGTAGTAGTAGTAGTAATAAACACATTTATAATATTCATTTTAGATTATTATTTACATATTATAATAATAATTAAACATGAATTAATAATTATGGTTTATTTGATTATCTGACATTTGATTACATATAATAATACAATAATAATTACTGTTAATAATACAATTAATAAATAATTACTTTTATAATACATACCTTTATTGTTGTTATTATTATTATTATATAATTAATTTATCATATGTTTATATATATAAATGTGTGTAAAATAACAGTAGTAGTAAAAGTAATAAATGCATTTATAATACTAATTTTAGATTATTGTTTACATATAATAATAATAATAATAATAATAAATTAATAAGAATTTAAAATTAATTAATAATTATGGTTTATTTGATTATCTGACTTTTGATTACGTATAATAATACATTATACAAATAATTACTTTTATATTAGATTATTATTTATAATATTATTATTTTATTACTTAAAAAATTAAAAAATACACACACATACATTTATATATGTGTAAATATGACATAAAAAAGGCTTAAAATATTAAAATTGCTGAAGGTTTTAGATACGTTTTTTATTTTTTTGTAATTATACTGTTATTTCACTTCCAAAAGCTAAGCAGAATGCATTGTCTAATGAGGCGATCAGTTCTTCCTCAGAAACACTCATATTTTATAAACATCATTAAATGTAGATGCACGGTTTTTAAGAATTTTTTATTTGTGAATCCCTGGAGTGATTGGACTATTCTTGCTGTCGTATTCTTGTTCATATGGTCTTGTTCTATTTGATTTGATGTCTGTATTTCCTATGCAAGTTTTACTTATGAAACAGTACACTGAAAATGTGGAACAGAAGCAACAGAGCAATAAACAGTCACTCATCTACTCAGGCATCAAAAACATCGTCAAGTCCAGCTCTGGTAAGTGTAAACGGCACAATATTCAATCACATTTTCTCTGAACATAATGATGATTGAGCAAAACATTAGGAGTGTTTCTCACAGACATGTGTTAAATGCCTCAGGCCGTTTAAAGAAATGTCTCTGTCTTTCTCATCTCAGGCACAACAGAGACACGGCGCTGCTGGTCGGGTTCAGACAGGCAGACTGATGTACCGCGGTACCACAGCGAGGAGCGCAGTCTGGCCCTGCAGCTCTGTGGCTGGATCAGTCGAGGGCCCGATATTGATGTGGAGCCCTTCCTGAAGTCTCTGGAGCAGGAGGGCGAGTGGGAGAGAGCGGCTGCTGTCGCCCTCTTTAACCTGGACATCCGACGGGCCATTCAGATTCTTAACAAAGGGGCTTCAGCAGAGAAAGGTAAAGGACTGGACTGGAGGAATATATTCCAGCCAGTGACATTGACTGTAACCCTATATATGCACAATAAGTTCAGACCACTCATTTGAGAACCGACTTGGCCGACAGCTGTTAATGTTAGTATAATCTGTAATGTTAATAGAAAGATTTCCATTCTAGACTACGCACTAAAAAGGAAAAAAGAAATAAAAGAAAATGTAAATATTAGCATTGTATTTATAAATGTGCTATAAAATAATTTTATTTTTATTTAATACTCTTTAATTTTAAAATATAGCAGTATTATCACACTTTAGACATTATTTGCATAATAAATAAAAGTATTATTATTAATTATTAATACGTATTATAATTATGTATTATTAACATTATTAATTATTAGTTATAGTTATATTTAATAGGTCACACTATGTGCAGTGTAAGCACCAAATCAAATGTGACACTGGATCACAAAACCAGTCATAAGGGTCATTTTTTCAAGATTGAGATTTATGCATCATATGAAAGCTGGATAAATAAGCTTTTCATTGATGTGTAGGACAATATTTGGCCAAGATACAACTATTTAAAAATCAGGAATCTGAGGGTGCAAAAAAATCCAAATATTGAGAAATTAAATTTAAAGTTCTTCAAATAATGTTCTTAACAATGTATATGACTGATCAAAAATTAAGTTTTCATACATTTACAGTAGGAATTTTACAAAATATCTCCATGGAACATGATCTTTACTTAATTTCCTAATGATTTTTGCCATAAAGGAACTATCAATAATTTTGACCCATACAATGTATTTTGCTACAAATAAACCCCAGCGGCTTAAGAATGGTTTCGTGGTCCAGGGTCACAAATTTCCAGGATTTTTTGTGTTTTTTTTTTTTTTTTTAAAGAGGTCTCTTCTGCTCACCAAGCCTGTATTTATTTGATCCAAAATATAGCAAAAACAGATACATTTTAAAATATATTTACTGTTTAAAATAACTGTTTTCTATTTGAGTATGTTTTAAAATGTAATTTATTCCTGTGATTTCAAAGCTGAATTTTTTTGCATCGTTATTCCAGTCACATGATCCTTCAGAAATCATTCTAATATTCTGATTTGCTGCTCAAAAAATATATATTATTATTATGATGTTGAAAACATCTGAGTAGAATTGCTGAACTTTACATCAAATAAATGCAGGATTGGTGAGCAGGAAAAACATTTGACTGGTAGTGTATATATGCTTCTCCTAGGCTTCAAAAAGACCTAGTTTTATTTATTTGGGTAGAAATGTTACCTGGACACATATGATGACCAGTATTATAAATTAGGGCTGTCAAACGATTAATCACGATTAATCGCATTCAAAATAAAAGTTTGAGTTTGCCTAATATATGTGTGTGTACTGTGTGTAATTATTATGTATATATAAATACACACAAATTAATGTGTATATTTAAGAGAAATGTTATTTATGTACAAAATATTTTTATTAATATATAATATAAATTCTATAAAAAATATAATAAATACATATACTTGTAAATACTTCTTAAATATATACATGAATGTGCTTGTATTTATGTATACATAATAATTACACACAGTACACACACATATATTAGGCAAACTCAAATTAATCTAATTAATTGTTTGACAGCTCTATTATAAATATGTGCTATTTTGCTTGTTTTTACACCGATCTGTCATTTCACAAGCATTAAAATATAAGGCACAGGAAAAATAATGCATAACCAGACACAGTAAGAGTATACTGTTTAAATTGTGTAAAGTAAGCCTTAATATCTCTTTAAAATTAGTAGGGACTCTAGTATGTAAACTGATGCTGTCTGAGCAATTTTGAATTGATTTTTTTCATACAGTATAGAGAGAGATCTTCGTTTTCCCCCAGAGGATTTACAGGAAGTCCTGTCCTCGTCTGTGTGCTTGGTTGTTCGTTGGTTGAGGGTTGGCAATTCATTAGAATGACTGTGTGAAATCCAGGCTTGTCAGCTGCCTGTGTGCAATCAAAAGTGTTTCTTATATACTAAAAGACAAAAACCTGGCTTACATTACACAATGATAACTGTTTAATATTAAATGCCCTAAAGCCGCAGATGCATACGACATATGGGACCATTTGCTTATTATTCATAATTGCCTGTTGTTTGGGTTTTAAGCATAATTTATTTTGCCTCTGAGGTTTTTGAAAACAGATTATAAAAAGGTGTGTGTTTTTTTTACACCTACCACCACAAGGCTTTTTGTCTTTGCAGTATGTTTTGTTTGGACTCGTCCAAATGGCATATGATGTTTGTTTTTCCTTAGAACACAAAAGGAGAATTTCACAGAATGTCCACACGGTTCTTTTGCATGCAGTGAAAGCATATATTGACCAGTGGGCTGAAAAGCAGTCCATACAGGGCTCTACGCATACTTTTCTTTTTAAGAGCACTTGTGCTTCTAACTTAGAAAATTTAGGAGCACAGTCAAAATTTTAGGAGCACCTTCTAATCAATAAGCAGAAAATCTGATCAAAGATTAGCATGTGCATTACGAGGTGATATTTGACTCCTTAAAGTGATTGACAGGGGAATTTTGTTTTTACCTTTATAATGGCATGTAATCTTTTATGTCAGATTTTTTAAAAAATTATATATTTTTAAGCTTTTTAAAAATTTCTAATTAGAACAACAGAATAACAAGTAGAATAAGTTACCAATCAAATGAAATAAGTATTAACAATTAATTTGTCCTACAAAGGTGGCACAGAAAAACACAAAAGTGGCTTGTAGGTGTATTTCATGTCTAATGAGGCTCACAGGTGGCAATCAAATTCATAAATTCAAGTTGAGATTAATTTTTTAAATATAAAATTTTGAATACAAAAATATTAAACGATTTAAGTAACAGAAAAGATACTTTTAAAATGAAACTAAATCTGCCAGTAGGTGGCTGCAAGTCACTGATTTAATTACTGAATCATTCATTCATTTGATTCGTTTGAACGGCTGATTCATTCAGGAATTAAGCAAGTGACTGTCTTTATAAATGGGAAATTGAATCATTGACTCACTAGATTCGTTTAAATACGCATGTTCATTCATAAACAAAACACTGTGTGTGTTTGAATGTGACTTGTTTCCGACTATTTTTGATGACTAAATAGAGCGAAATCATGCAATAGTGTTATAGTCAGACACTGTAAGTCACTTAATATTAACTTCTTGTTTATTTAACTGTTGTATTAAATCAATATCTCATTTACAAACTCCCTTAAAATAATTAAAAGCTGTCACTCATATTAGTTTGTGATCTCACAAAGTAACACGTAACATTTTAATTATAATTCGCTAAAATGAACAAAATGACTCGAAAAAAAGATTCGTTCATTTTGCTGAACGAGACTCAAAAGTCAGAGTCGGTAAAATGATTCCCATCACTACTACGAATCATGTCTAAGTTTATCGTCTGTTTACTCTGGCTCAAAAAGGTAGAGTATGGTGAAAAACTCAATATCTCATTTACAAACTCCCTTAAAAATCATTAAAAGCTGTCAGTCATCTTAGTTTGTGATCTCACAAAGTTTCATTATAATCATCAAAGCTCTCTACACTGCACAATGAAGCACTTTGTTTATGAGAGGATTGGTGAGATATGCCTGTGAAACGTTACTCAACGTTGCAAAAACACATAAAATCCTTTGAAGCTCCCCTCAGCGCAAACACAAATATGCTGATCGGGTCAGTCGCACATGGTGCTCTTAAAATATTTTTCATGGTCGCACTGTACAGCCCTGCCATCTTGAATACTGACAATTTTCAGCAAACGATTGCTTAAATACCTAGTGCACAATTATTTTAAATGACATTTTGGTTGTTTGCTTTATGTTTTGATCAGGTGATCTGAACCTGAACGTGGTGGCCATGGCTCTGTCGGGCTACACTGATGAAAAAAACTCCCTGTGGAGAGAGATGTGCAGCTCTCTCAGACTCCAGCTGAAGAAACCGTACCTGTGTATCATGTTTGCCTTCCTCACCAGTGAACCTGGTGCCTATGATGCTGTCTTGGTATGTTAACGGAGAAGTCCACTTCCAGAACAACAATTTACAATGTACTCACCCCCTTGTCATCCAAGATGTTCATGTCTTTCTGTCTTTAGTCATAAAGAAATTATGGTTTTTGAGGAAAACATTTCAGGACTTTTTTTTTTTTTTTTCTCCATATAATGGACTTCATTGGTGCCCAATTTTGAACTTCCAAAATGTAGTTTAAATGCAGCTTCAAAGGGCTCTAAACGATCCCAGCCGAGGAAGAAGGGTCTTGTCTAGCGAAAAGATCGGCAGTGTTGGGAAGGTTACTTTGGAAATGTAATAGGTTACAGATTACAAGTTACTTGATTTAAAATGTAATAAGTAGTGTAACTTTTCAATTATTTCATAAAAGTAATGTAACTTATTACTTTTAATTACTCTTTGATTAGTTTTCTAAATTTCTAATATTTTCAACTGTTAATCATTTTGAAACATTTAAACCAGGCAGAGTTAATCTTACAGCAGCACCAAACACTGATTTCTGTCAGACTATCAAAATCCTTCATCACTTGAATTAAGATTATAATAAGTAAGGGATAACATACATCTTTATTTTGTGATAACAACCGGCTACATTATCAACAACATTATCCCACTTATTACACAGCTGCTTGATAGATTATTTAGATGTTTCGTGTCAAAATAATTAGACACGATACACTGATCTGAGTTGAAATATTTGAACGCAAAGCTTCCATGAAGAAATCAGTTGCTAGCAAACGACAAGTTCAAACTAGATATTTTAGGGATGCAGTGCAGTCATACCACTTTTCTTACACAACATTTCATCACATAAATAATTAAGGAAGTAGTGCTAGTTTGTTAGTTATCTTATAATCCATTACAGTGTACAAAAAAATAAATGGCAGCATCTGCGTTTGTATGAAACAACAGAGCGAGTCCACGATACCAGGATGACAGAATTAAGAAATTGGCCACATAAAACTGAATTAAGATTTAATATTCTATTAGCTAACCAAACACAAAGCTTCCGCCAAGAAAAATTATCAAGCATGTAGCACTGACTTAAGTTGCCCCGAATGAGTCTGAGTTATAAGCTTCTACCAGTTATTATTGGGGAGTAACCTACCTTGGAATGTCATGACTGACCAATCAGAATCAAGCATTCCACAGAACCGTGTAATAATTTAATTTAAAGCACAGCCACCGCAAATTCAGCATTTTTTTTTTTTTTTACTTTTTTTTTGGGCTTTTTATGCCTTTTATTGTGATAGGACAGTAGAGAGATGACAGGAAAGAGCTGGGAGGAGAGAGGGGAGCGGGATCAGCAAAGGACCTTGAGACAGGAATCGAACTCGGCTCACCGTGAGCGCAGTTGCACTATATGTCATAACAAGATCATAACATAAATAACATCATAACAAGAAATAGTTTAATAGCTATGATACTGGGTTTTAAATCAAATGTTTGCATAGTTATGACAGAAAACACTAGCATCTAACAATGCCTTGGAAAAAACAATCTTAAAAAAAGTTTATGCATACACCCAAATAGGAATTAAACAGTTATCGAATAAGCATGTGTCCTATTCTGTGTCCTAAACTCCTGAAACATTGGTGTCTCATTTTAGAGCAGTCAATGCAATTTACGAAAGAAGTCAATTAAATCTGGGGGTGGGTGTGTGGAAAAATTGTAATGTAATCCCCTTTGTAATCACTGGCATTTTTCAAAAGTAACTGTAATTTAATTACACATTTTTTCTCAGTAACTGTAACTAATTACAATTACATTTATTTTGTAATTAAATTACGTAATTCCGTTACATGTAACTATTACTCCCCAACACTAAAGATCGGTCATTTGTTTTAGAAAAATTAAAAATTGGTATACATTTTAAGCACAAAAGCTTGTGTAGCACAGGCTCTGGGATGCGCGTCCACGATGCTACGAATTAGTGATGGGTCATTCTTGAACAATTCGTTCATTTTGAACGAATCTTTAATGTGACTCGGGAAGAACGAGTCGTCTCAGGGAGTGATTCGTTCAGTCACGCATGTGCAACATCCTATTAGGTTCTGTACTGGAATTAGTTCACCTGTTTCGAGTCTTCGGGTTTTTCGAGACGTTCGTTCATCTTATGGGGCTGTCATGTGATGAACGAACGATTCAAACCCAAAAAGAGGTGAGGTGAGCTAATCATATACTAAAGACCCAGGTAAACAATGAATTAATCTTTTCTGTTTCTTATAGCGTTAGAGTTTAATCTTGTTTGTAGTGTGATCAATGTTTGTGTAAGCAGTAGATGTGTTCGAAAAGTAACACGTAACATTTTAATTATATTTTGCTAGAATGAACGAAATGGCTCGAAAAAAGATTTGTTCATTTTGCTAAAAGAGACTGATGAGTCGGTAAAATGATCCGAACTTCCCATCACTACTATGAATCACGTATAAGTTCATCGTGTCTTTATTCCGGCTCAAAAAGGTAGAGTATGGTGAAAAACTCCAACTTATTTTCTCCTACAACTTCAGAATCATTAGAAATCGTTGTACCTTTTTGTTTGTAAACAGCATTTGACTTATTTGCACTTTCCGCATGACCTTTCGATGTGATTCAGTAGTACTTAGTGTCGTGAATGCACATCCCAGAGCCTGTGGTACACAAGCTTTTGTGCTTAAAAAGTATGCACATTTTTATTTTCCAAAAAAATTGATTGATTGTTTCACTAGATAAGACCCTTCTTCCTCGGCTGGGATCGATTTAGACCCCTTTGAAACAGCGTTTAAACTGCATTTTGGAAGTACAAAATCGGGGCACCAATGAAAAATCCTGAAATGCTTTCCTCAAAAACCATAATTTCTTCACGACTGAAGACAGAAAGACAACATCTTGGATGACAAGGGGGGTGAGTAAATTATTTGTGAATTTTTGTTCTGGAAGTGGAGTTCTCCTTTGATAAAACCTACTGTGGTTAAATGAACACTCAGTGTTGCACTGAATTTAAAATATGCTGTTGTATTTACTGAATATCCAGGTTAGTTCTTTAATAAAAAGTGTGTTCTCTGTTTTCTAGTATGAGAGTCGTGTGGCTGTCAGGGACAGGGTGGCCTTTGCATGTATGTTTCTAAATGACGCTCAGGTAAGACCCGCTCACCCCTGAGTTTATCCAAGTGTTTGATGTGCAATATATAACACTGTCATTTTTTCTTCTTTAAGTTGCCTCGTTATATAGACAAGCTGACCAATGAGATGAAGGAGGCTGGTAATCTCGAGGGCATCCTGCTGACAGGACTGACGAAAGATGGAGTAGATCTTATGGAGAGTTATGTAGACCGAACCGGAGACGTGCAGACGGCCAGTTTCTGCATGCTTAAAGTAAGTGAATGTTCAGAAACAGAAAAGTGCATGATACAAGACAGTTACATAAGAGGATGTATGGGGTCGGTTCAGTTGATGTTGTTAAAAGGAGTCTCTTCTGCTCACCAAGGCTGCATTTATTTGACCAAACATACAGTAAAAACTGTAAAATTGTGAAATATTATTGCAGTTTAAAATAACTGTTTTCTATTTTAATATGTTTTAAAATGTAATTTATTTCTGCGATACACAGCTGAATTTTTTATCATCATTACTCCAGTCTTCAGATCACATGATCCTTCAAAAATCATTCTTTTAATACTAATTTTCTGCACAAAATACGTTTCTTATTATTATTGTTGAAAACAGTTGTTCTGCTTAATATATTTGTAAAAACATGAAACAAATTAAGATGTTCATAATTGTAATGTAAATATTGTACATTTACATTTACTTTTATGCATTTAGCAGACACTTTTATCAAAGCAGTTTACAAAAGAGGAGTAAAAGCCATTTTTAATAAAGCCAACATATGTACGTAATATACAATGGCAGGTTTATTAGACAACTAGATTAGAAAGCAAGCTAGAAGAGAGTTGAAATGCTCAGAAGGAAAAAGAAGAGTGACTGTGTGTTGTTAAACCAGGAAAACTGATGTGGATTGAGGTCCACTTCACAGTTTCTAGATTAAATGGGTTAAATGCTGATTTATGTGGGGTTTTTTTTTTGTGGTGGCAGGGCTCCCCAGGAGAGGTGCTGAAGGACCCTCGGGTGCAGTGCTGGATCGAGAACTATCGCAACCTTTTGGACGCCTGGAGGTTTTGGCATAAACGGGCTGAATTTGACATTCATAGGAGCAAATTGGATCCCAGCTCAAAACCACTTGCACAGGTTAGAATCAAGTTATTGTTTTTATTTCTTTCTGCAAATTTCTATAATTTTAAATAATTAAAAAACCTTAAAATAAGGTATAGTTTACTATTTTTGTTAGCATACTTATTTTCTTTTTTTTATATTATTTTATTTTATTTTATTTAATAACAGTGAAATGTATAATTTTTAAGTTTAAATAATTTATCATTTATAAGGTATAATTTATCATTTTTGGTAGCTACTTTCTGATTTATTATTTTTTTTTTAATAACAGTAAAATTGTGAAAGTATATGTTGATTATAAATATAAACGATAAAAATATATATAATAAATGAAAATGTGTATGTATATTTTTTTAATATTACAAATGCTGTAAATATATACAAATACTGTAAAAATATTGTATATTAATTTAAAAAAAATTATTAAATATTAAATAATATATATTAAAAAATATTTAGCTGTGCATCCCTAGCTTGGCTATTTATACCTTTATATATCATGAATTAATATAATTATTGGTAGCATACTTAATCTTGCATTTTGTCTGTATGTTGGCTATCTCTACTTTTCTTATTTTATTTCATTTTAAATGTTATATATATTATATATTAACTAAATATTATAAATAATGTTATAAAATATAATCATTTACACTATATATATATATATATATATATATATACACACTTAATTGTTCCAATTTTTCTATTATTAGATAAAATTCTTGATTGGAAAAGGCTATTTTCATTAAACATTGTAGTGATTTATAGTATGGTTTATAATATTGTTTATTTAGCGGTGTATCCCTAGCTTTGATATTTAGTTAATATATATCATAAATCAATATAATTCTTTTTACCATACCTAATCTTACATTTGGTTTTTATGTTGGCTGATTATTGCTATTATTTTTCTTATTTATTCTGATTCTTTATATGTCTATGTTATGTTCTGTGCAGGTGTTTGTGAGCTGTAACTTCTGTGGAAAGTCTATATCATACAGCTGCTCAGCGATGCCACATCAGGGCCGTGGATTCAGTCAGTACGGGGTCAGTGGCTCACCCACCAAGTCAAAGGTCACCAGTTGCCCTGGCTGTCGTAAACCACTTCCACGCTGTGCCCTCTGCTTAATGAACATGGGCACCCCTGTGTCCAGCTGCCCAGGTAACAGAGGATCCTTTAAAGTTCTTCTTGATATACGATACCATAATGTAAACGTGTTCAGTTGACTGTGAGACTCCTCTCATCCATCTTACCAGGCACAGGAAAAGCAGATGAGAAAGCCGATCTCACACGAGACAAGAAACTCGCACAGTTCAATAACTGGTTCACCTGGTGCCACAACTGCCGACACGGTGGTCACGCGGGTCACATGCTCAGCTGGTTTAGGTAAGAGTCATATTCACCCATACTGTGGGATTTATTTAATGACCTTTTAAATACAAATACACTATCATTCAAAGGTTTGGGTTTTTTAAAAGATGTAAATACTTTCATCAGGGTTCGTACAAGGTGCCTAAAGTGTTTGAAGTACTTGAATTTGACTTTTTGAAATTTAAGGCCTGGAAAGCCCTTGAAAATAGCAGTATTTCTAAAGAGGAACTTGAAAAGTGCTTGAATTATTGAAAGAAAATGTATCTATGAAATAAGTGTTTGAGTGTTCAATAAGCACATCTTTTCACGCAGTTCAAAAGAGATCATACCTTTTTTACTTATTTCAGTTAATGCAAGTAGTAGTACTGACAGTGTCATGTAAACATAGCTGAAGACACAAAAAGAGAAACAGATGAACCAAATCAATTGAGTCACTTATGCTGGAACCGCTCCTAATGATTCAAACTTGAGATCTCGATCATTCAAGTGATTCACTAGCAAAAACCAGATCAAAAAGCCATTCATTTTTCAATTTCAACACGCTTGTAACGGATTTAAAAAGCATGTAGAGATGGAGGAAACTGAGCTTTTTTCAAAACTCAGAATCAGTTAAACCATTGTGTCACAAAATGATTCACTATTTTGCAGTTTAGATCGGAATCATTTGATTCAGATGAGGACTTTGGACCGTGTATCGCTAATCATTTGATTTAGATCATAACAGGTTTGTGAATCATTTCACAAATCAAAAGATTTAAATCAAATGATTCGCGATTTACGATTTGAAGTCCTGATCAAAATCAAATGATATGTGATGTGCAAAATTCCAATCTAGGTCAAATGATTCGTGATCCGCGTTTTGAGTCCTGATCTGAAATTATGTTTTGCGAATCATTATTCAGATCGGAACGTCACAGCGTGTATCGCGAATCATTTAAATTTGGATCGGAACAGGTTTGTGAATCATTTTGCGAATTGACTGATTAAATCAAATGATTCACGATACATGATTTGAAGTCTCGATCAAAATCAAATTATTTTCGATGTGCATTTTCTTAACCTGAAATGATGGTTTGTAAATCATTTATTCAGATCGAAACGTCAGAGCTTGTATTGCGAATCATTTGATTTAGATCGTAACAGGTTTGTGAATCATTTTGCGAATTGAATGATTCAAATCAAATGATTCGCAATACATGATTTGAAGCCCCAGTTGAAATCAAATGATTCATGATACACATTTTCTGGTCTGAAATGACGGTTTGCGAATCATTTATTTAGATTATTTAGAACTTCAACGCACGACTCGCAAATCATTTTATTCAGATCAGGACTTCGGAGCGATTTTGCAAATCTTTTTTTCAGATTTTTTTTTCTTAAACAGTCAAAAATATCAAACCATTAAGGCAAAACAGTTATAAAAACAAAACAAAGAAAAAAGTACACACATGCAAATCCCTTAAGAAAACGTATGGTTTTACTGTAGTAAAAGTATAGTATACTTCGTAATACTTTAGTAGTAATACTTTGCATGTGCTTTATTTTTCCCATATTTATTAGTATATTTTATTTATCTATTTCTCTGTTTTTAGGAGTTTGAAATAAAAGACAGTCCTTGGAAATAAAAAAAAAAAATAGTGGTTGAAAAGTCCTTGAAATTCCAAGAATTTCATTTTACAGTATCTGTACGAACTCTGTTTTATTCAACAAGCATGCTTTAAATTGATCAAAAGTGGCTGTAAAGACATTTATGTTAAAAAAGATTTCTATGTTAAATAGATAACATATTATGCAAACGTATTAGGCTAAATATTAGTTTCTTGAGCAGCATGAACGATCATGTGACATAGGGCTGCACGATTAATCGCACAATGTCGTGAGGCGCGTTTAGTCAATGAAGCCGGTACTTTGATTAGTAGTAAAGCTCCATCACGTGCGTTCAGTACACAGAGCAAGTAATACACAGAGCCGTAAAGCACTTCCAAGCTACGCCAAATTGCGCGCAAAATCGAACTCGATTTTGCGCGCGATTTGGCGTAGCTTGTCAGTGCCTTACGGCTCTGTGTATTACTTGCCGCTCCAGCTGAACGCACGTGATGGAGCTTTACTGCTAATCAACGTACCAGCTTCATTGACTAAAAGCGCCTCACGACATTGTGCGATTAATCGTGCAGCCCTAATGTGACACTGAAGACAGGAGTAATGATGCTGAAAATTCAGCTTTGCATCACATGAATAAATTACATTTTAAAATATATTCAAATAGAAAACAGTTTTTTTAAATGGTAATAATGTTTCATAATATTACTGTTTTTACTGCTTTTTGATCAAATAAATGCAGCCATGGTGAGCATAAGAGACGTCTTTCTAAAAACATTTCGAACTCCAAACTTTTGAACTGTAGTTTATAGTATCAAACATAACATTTTAAGTGCAACTACATTGTCTTTTCTTACAGAGACCACAGTGAGTGTCCCGTGTCGGCCTGCACTTGTAAATGCATGCAGCTGGACACCACAGGCAACCTGGTGCCTTCTGATAGTGTATAAAGGCCTTTCTGCCTTTGTTTCCCAACTTAAATCTCATACATTACTACAAACCAGCTACCAACATTAGTACTGTAAGTGATGACGGCAGCGTTCTCACAGTTTCAGAAGTTAAAGACGAGCATATGTGTCTTTTCTGAAGCAATCTGCACACCTCACTGGTATTAAAGTTGACGACAGGTGCTCTATTGTCACAGGAACTAAAGCGGTTAGATTGTTAGGATTGTGTTACCCATGATTAACTCACCCACCCACGGACAAATGTGTTTCCTGAGACGTTCGACCTTCTCAAGAATGTCTGACCTATGCATTTGTTGTTTCTATGAATAAAAGTATTTCAGTCTCAACTTTAGAAACAGGGAAAGAGAGATTACAATAATTTCAACCTAAGGAATGTTTTGTTTATATCCTAGAAAGTGCTTTCACACAGTCCATATTACTACTTCCACTACTTGTCTTTGAGTTTAGCAGTTCATATTGTTTTATTATTCTGTATTTATTGCATATTACTCCACAATGAACCTCAGTCAGCTGTTTAATACAGGTCAAATCAACTATTCAGTTTGTTTTAAAAATTGCTTTTAACAAATAACAGTGATTTGTGCAGATTTTTGTTGTTTAATATTGGTAGGTTTAACATTAGTTGCAGTTTTGGATCCAAAGGTAATGCTGTTTTGTAGTGCTTACCATAATTTATTGCACAATCAATGCAACAACTTAACATCCTAACTATTTAAATGATTGTGTCTTTATATTTTGAAAAGCAAAAAAATTCCATTGAGGACTAATGTTATTAAAACACTTTTTGAAGGAATTTTGAATGCATTGTTTTCTTTATACAACCCAAATAATGAGACATATTGTTTGCTTCAATGAGAGTAATACAGATTTTCAGTTTGATGAACCATGACAAAGACATGCAAGAGCAGAAATTAAGAGAGAAACTGTTCAGTTCAAGTTTCAACTCTTTACTTACTACAAAATAGTGCATGTTTGAGTCATAGTTCACCCAGGAAAGTCTATTTCAAAACTGGGTAGTAACTGATTACATGTAATCTGGATTACACTATCAGATTCCAAAAATTAAGTACTTGTAATTAGATTAAATTACATTTTTAAAATACTCAGTAATCAGACTACAGTTACTTTTTGTGGATTACATATTATTTACACAATAGGAATGAATTATTCAGAATTTATTGATTCTTCCTAATTCCTCGTTTTTTATCTTTTAATTTTTTTTTTTATTTAAAGATTATCCTATATAAATCAATGTGATAACCAAGTGAGGTCAAAAGTAATCTAAAAGTAATCTGATTATATTACCCGAAATGTAATGTAATGTATTACTAACTACAATTTTGTCATGTAATTTGGAACCAGTACCAGATTACAATTTGCAAGTAATCTACCCAGATCTGACTATATTTTAGAACCATACAAGTTATTTGACATTGTGACATTTTTATGACAATAAAGCCTTTGAGTTTGTAGTGCTAAGACCAGAAAGACAATTTGCATTTCGAGACATGGGACTCTAGACTTTGCTATTGTTTTTGTGCATAGGTACTTTGTGATTCTTGACTAATACATGATAAAATATGGTCTGTTTGTTAACATAACTTGTTGACTTTCACGTTTTGTTCTGCAACATAAATTGCAGTCATACCTCCAATTCACTTTTGATCTGTGGCTGTAATTTATGGTGTAGAACAAAACAAGTCCCTGAGGGAACCCATGACAACAGTCTTCCCTTGGAGAATTTGGATGAGAAATGCTTTGTCATGAAAACTAATAGCATTTTGCTATCAGTGGCATCAAACCGAGCATCAGGCCCAACGGCGTTTTAAGTGTGGACAAGAACACAGTTCATCAGCCGCTATAGGGAAGTAACAAGAAGAATAACAACGTGTAGTAAACGGTTAAACTGCGCACTACGAACCAGTGCGTTCGTAGTTAAGATATTACATTAAAACTAGATGAGTAAAGTTTGAGAAAAAACTTTAAGTTGGCTTGAGAAAGCCTAACCTGAAAGTTTGAAGCAGTTGTAAAAGTATGAAAGCGGCTACCATGATTTAACACATTGCTTACATGATTTAACATGTTGTTAACATGTTTTAGCATGATTAACTTGTTGCTTGTATTTTTATAGGCTGATTACAATGTTGTTAGCATGATTAGCACGTTACTAGCATGTTGCTAACATGTTTCTAACATGGTTAGCATGTTACTAGCATGTTACTAGCACGATTAGCATTATACTAGAATGTTGTTAACATGTTTCTAGTATTATTAGCATGTAACTAGCACGTTGCTAGCATGATTACCAAGTTACTAGCATGTTGTTAACATGATTAACATGTTACTAGCACATTGCTGGCATTTTTCTATCATGATTAGCATGTTACTAGCATGTTGGTAGCATGATTAGCATGTTGTTAGCATGTTTCTAACATGATTAACATGTTACTAGCATGTTGCTAACATGATTAGCATGTTACTAACATTTTGTTAGCATGTTTCTAACATGATTAGCATGTTGCTAGCATGATTAGCAAGTTACTAGCATGTTGTTAGCATGATTAGCATGTTACTAGCATGTTGGTAGCATGATTATCATGTTGTTAGCATGTTTCTAACATGATTAACATGTTACTAGCCTGTTGTTAACACGATTAGCATGTTACTAACATTTTGTTAGCATTTTTCTAACATGATTAGCATGTTGCTGGCATGATTAGCAAGTTACTAGCATGTTGTTAGCATGCTTCCAGTATGATTAACATGTAACTAGCATGTTGCTAGCATGATTAACAAGTTACTAGCATGTTGCTAACATGATTAGCATGTTGTTAACATGTTTCTAACATGATTAGCATGTTGCTAACATGATTAGCATGTTACTAACATGTTTCTAACATGATTAACATGTTTCTAACACGATTAGCATGTTACTAGCATGTTGCTAGCATGATTTAGATAGCTAGATAGATTAGAAATATTAGAAATATTAGAGTGGAAGCTTAAATGAGTCTAAATTTATTAGAAATAGTACATAGAAGGGAAGCCTTATTGAGCCTCAAGGGATTCTGGGAGTTTAGATTTGAATTTTGTCAGTTGGAGTTTGAAGAGTGTTGGCTCATTTGAACATTCCGTCAATGTAAGTCTATGGGATTTTTGGTGGTTTTGATAGTCTGGTTTACGAAAACCGTAAGCCGGATCAGTTAGAAAAGATACAGCACACTGAGTCAGACCAGTCTGAAGGTCTGGGCGGGGTTTGGTGGTTCTAGCTTGAAAGCTCTAGGAGGAGATAGATACCGAAATTTGGCTCAGAAGAAGAAGAAGAATAATATTCTTAAATAGTAGATCAGTAAGTTGGCTTTCTCAAGCCAACTTAATAATATGGTAAGACACCAATTTGCAATATCAAGCAGCAAAACCAGCTGTTTGTACAGCTAAAAATAGCTGGACGTGGATGGGACAGGAAACCAGACCCATAAAATGTACAAATGGCCACGCCCACTCTTACATCAAAAATAGGGTGGATAAACTACTTTCTTAATGTTTCGGCCACTTTTGAGCTTTTGCGTTCAATGGAAAGAGATTGTACTGTTTTGGAACGGCACGAAGAATGACAGATTTTTTTAAGGTTTCAGGTTTCTTTAAGATATCAAGAAATGATTTTCATAGCGTAACTCCTACACTTTCTCTGTTCAGAATATGAGACAACATAAAAACATTCCACAGCTCCAAGGCAGCGTGCCTGTTTTCCATGCAAAACTAAACTCCACCCCTTCAGTTAATGCAGTGATCTCATTGGCTCTTCGCTGTAAGTCGGAACGCCTAAGCCAATAAGGAACGAGCAGCGCTAGTCTCTGCTCCAATCAGAATCAACACGCACACGCCGTCCGCCCGCCCACCGCTTTTACTGCAACACATCTGTCAGCGCAGGAACACTGGAGAGTTTGGACCTGCGTCTGAACTTTGCGTCCAGTCACTTTGATTCAGAGTTTTACAGGGAACGCCAGGCTCGTACGCGCAAGATAGGTTAAGAGGAAGCGAAGTGTAATAATAGCTCGGCTTTTCGCATGAACACGTTTTCAGTTCTCGTTCTGGAGTTTATTATTGTGTTTCGTGCGCTTTTACGCATCAAGTGCAACAGTATCTCCAAACTTCAGCCTGTCTCTGCCAGTGTCCCTCTGAGATGGAGTGATCACATGAGAACAACCTCATTCTCCTCAAGACACAGCAGAAGTCCATCATCATCATCATCATCACATGCTGCAAATATGAAGCAAATCACTAAGCCCAGCAGAATCCCGTCAGAGAGTCACTTTATAACAGCAGGACGAGGTATGCTTTATTAATTTACGAAAACAGTAACAAAAACCTATTGTAAATACACAATGTATTTGTAATTTAAACCTTTTTTTACTTCAGTTATTAAGTTTGTGGTAACACTTTACAATAAGGTGTCATTTGTTAACATTAGTTAATGTATTAACTAACATGAACTAACAATGGGCAATACATTTATTGCACTATCAATCTTTGTTAATGTTAATGCATAAAAATGCATGTATTCATTATTTGTTCATGTTAGTTAACAGTGCATTAACTAATGTTAACAAACACAACTTGTGATTTTAATCATGCGTAAGTAACTATTGTAGTTGAACAATGAACTTCATTGTAAAGTGTTACCAAGTTTGTTTGTTCTTAAACCCTTTGTATATGTATATAACTCATTTTTACACACATGCGCAACTTGTGAGCTTGATTTATCTGCTTCTAAGTCTTAATTGTTGAATGCACTCTTTTTCCTCAGGTTGTATCAACATTTTATGATTTGAATAGCATCTGTTATGTGCATTTGTGTTTAAAACACTGAATAAAACAACACTGTTGTTATAGCCTTTATGTAAGTAAAATGTTGCCTGGTGTCATTTAACACCGAATTATCAGATCCTTAACAAAGAAAATAAGAAATTATTAGGAAAAAAATGAAAGTAAGTGGGTTGTCAAAGTTTGAGTTAGGACTCAAACCAATACTAGACCCACTTAGACCCAGATCCGAACCAAGATTAGACATTGTGAAACCCAGATCCAGCCCATTGCCACATTTCTGTGGTCATCAGACTGCAACTTTGTGTGTGTGTGTGTGCGTGTGATAATGTACAGTATGTTTCTGTTAAAATAGTTGAGTTGTTACATTTATGTAAGAATCTTTCTCTTTCTTTCTTACTTTTTCTTTCTCATTTTAAGTCATCCAACCATAAATTCTGGGTAATTTGGAACATGTTTATAGTATATGAACCACAAACCACTTTATGAACCATTTTGTAAAGTGTCTTATATTTTCATTTTTTTTTTTTTTTTTTTTTTTTTTTTTTTTTTTTGCAGTTGTCACTAACCTGTATAACTGACAATTTTGCTGATCAAATCAGCTGTGCAGTTTTATTTTGTATCATCAATATTCCATGTTCATTTATTTATTTGACAGGTAGCTGTGTAATAAGATATTATGCAATCAGATGAACATCACAAAAAAAATCTATATTTTATTTAGCAATAATGGTTTGTTTTTCAGTAATGACCATCTGACTTAACATTTCCTTAGATGACATGCATGTCTTCACTGTAGTCACACCGTACTACTCTTTTGCGGTATGCAATATATATACTGTACACAGTATTTTCTGTATGCATGGAATTCCGTAATAACCTGAGAAGTTAGTCAGAATATAGGGGAATGCTGTTTCCCAAAATGCAGTGCTCTCAACTTGACCTTCCGTTTCAAGTGTGAACTGAAAATGACTTCAGTCGTGACCTTTACAGCTGATCTGTTTCTAGATATCTTCTTTGATCAGTCCGCCAAACCCTCATATATTTTTTTATCATTTTAATATATTACAAAACGGAATATTTTTTGTTTCAAGGTGCGTTCAAGTCCTTCGGGAAAGTTTGTATTTACGAGTTCAGAAGTTGTAATTACGACATCAGTCACTTTGGTTGGAGCAAGATGACAATGTACTTTTTTTTTTTTTTTTACAAAAAATTAAGCAGGATTTTAACTCTACTTCTGCAGAATTATAAATAAAGAATCTGCATCAATAAGTTGCTGTAAATTGAATTGTTATATTATGTTATATCTGTCATAACTGTATAGTATTTATGTATTTCATACATGCAGTTTTGCTACTTTTATTGTGAATGCAACAAAAAATCATCAGATTTACCATCAATACAGATGCTGCATGTATTGTGTCTGACCTGTGTGACCCTGGACTACAAAACCAGTCATAAATGTCGATTTTTCAAAAGCTGAATAAATACGTTTTCCATTGATGTATGGTTTGTTAGGATAGGACAATATTTGGTTGAGACACAACGATTTGAAAATCTGGAATCTGAGGGTGCAAAAAAAAAAAAATCTAAATATTGAGAAAATCGCTTTTAAAGTTGTCCATATAAAGTTCTTAGCAATGCATATTACTAATCAAAAATTAAGTTTTGATATATTTATGTAGGAAGTTTACAAAATATCTTAATGGAACATGATCTTTACTTAATATCCTAATAATTTTTGGCATAAAAGAAAAAGCTACATTTTTGACCCATACAATGTATTGCTACAAATATACCCGTGCTACTTAAGACTGGTTTAGTGGTCCAGGGTCACATATTTTCTTACTTAAATGCCCCCAACTTGGAAAGTCAGAGCTTAAAGATTCTCATAATTATGGCTTTTTGTTGTCATTTATGTGCGTTTAACTCATAAAAACAATCTTTACAACTTGAACGCACTATAACTTCACACCACTCACTGACAACAATGTTGCCCAAATAATGGTGTTGTGTTTTACAGTGCGTACTAAGTAGACACTATACAGTATTATTGCACACTACTCAGTAGTTAGTAAGCTACTATTCCATTGTCTTATCTACTTGAGTTTTATTGTGTTACCAATTGTTCACAAGTGTTTTATTGTGCAAGTTCAGTAAAGAATTTCAAAAACAGCGTTTTGACAGTCATTCACATTTTTACGTCCCGTTCGTATATGAGTAAACTACTATTGTTTAAACCGTTGTGGCCAGGCAGGCTGTACCTATTAAGTCAGACAGCTCTCTATCTCCCGTCCTCATGGAGTGCCTGATGCTTGTGTAGATTTGCATTTGAAACGCTTCTCCTTCACACAAAGACCTTGCAGCTGCCTCGCTGCAATCTGCAAGTGAATGTAGTGTAGCCGTCCCCCAACAAGTGCATTGAGAAAAGGTGTGTGTACTGGGCTGAAAATGTTTCAGAGTTGATGCTTATCATTCAGAGCGCTTCAGTGTTCGAGGCCTGCTGAACTGTAAGCTGCCGTGCTGCGACACGTCTGATAATGAGTGTCACTTGCAAAGTTGCTTTCTTTCGGTACAATGGTGTAAAACAATGAGCAGGGGGTAAACCGACAGTGCCATTTTGTTGGCTTTTTTGCATAGGCTTTGACATTTGTGTTTGCAGAGCTGGAGCAGAGAGCAAACACTCGCATGAATCGCTCTGTGGGCTGCATGCAAGCGAGTTGTTTTGAATTTCAGCTGTTGGTGCATGTGTGTACATGCATGTGGGTTTCACTGTGAGCAGTTTCACTTTGTTTCATTTCCTCCTGACTGTCCTCAGAGCATAAATCTAATGTGAGAACGTTCATTTGTAGTCAATTAGTTGATTTCAGTTCTTCTATAGTATACTATAATATATAAAAGTGTGAGTGTGTTTGTTTGTGTGTGTGTGTATATATATATATATATATATATATATGTATATGTATATGTATGTATGTATGTATGTATGTATGTATAAATGCATACATATATTGTTGCATTATATATATTATATAATATTTAATATGCATAACAATTTTTGTTCTATTGATTGTTAAAGTTAGTTTTTATATATTAATATTAATAATAATAATAATATAATAATAATTATATAATTATATATAAAAATTATAATAAATACATATATTTGTAAATATTTCTTAAATATATGAATACATGAATGTGTTTGTATTTATATATACATAAGAATTTCACACATCACACACACATATATTAGGCAAACTTTTATTTTGTATGCGATTACTCACGATTAATAGTTTGACAGCCCTATTAAAAATGTAATAAAACTGTTGTCATTGTTATAATTGTTATTTTATTTATTATTCAATTGTAAAGTACATTAATAATTATACGTTAGTTTTTAATAATATTTAATAAAGCTATTATTTTGTCATTGTTATTACTGTTATTTTATTTATTATATTTTATTTATTTATTATTATTTATTATTATTATTAAAATACATCATAAAGTTTGAGTGTATTCTGCATTGTGGTTGTGAATAGTTTATTATTATATGATATTATAGTTTATCATATTTATGATATATTGTATATATGATTTTGTTCATAATGTTTCTTATATGCACAGTATATGATATTATATTATTTTATATATTATAATAATATATATTATATATTATTATATCATATAATATAATATATAATATATTATAATAATATATGTAATAATAGCATTATTATTATAAATTTTATTATTGGTGTTTTTATTCATTTTATAAGCAGTTGGATGGATTTTTGGGCGATGGACCATAAAATGATCAAAAATTAAATTAATTAAATTAAATTAAATTAAATTAAATTAAATTAAATTAAATTAATAAATTAAATTAAATTAAATTAATAATTAAATTAATACTGACAGAGGGATCTAAGCAACATCTAGAGATCAAACTATCAATTTAGCCCTGTAAGTACGTTTATAGCAGCATTTTTTTTGGACATTTAATATTTGATAGTAAACAGAATGGAAAAGTTTAAATAAATAAATAAATAATGTAATTCACTGTAGAGGTGATGCAAATTATTACAATTATTATTGATTTAACAATTTTTCATAATATCTAAAATAACGTGAACCAATAAATAATTTACAGTAAGACCAAAAGCATCTTTTTATAGTATCTAAATAAACATGCACCAATAAATAAATGTGTTTTTTAATAACCAAAATAATGTGCACCAATAAAAATACTCAATAAGACCAGAAAATACAATATATAAAATAAAATAAAATAAATTTACACTGACAGGGGAATCTAAGCCACATCTAGAGATCAGACTATCATAGAGACTTGACTTAGCCCTGTAAGCAAGTGTGTTTTGCATGGTCAAACACTTTTCAGATTTTCTTCAGAAAATGTAAATATCAAGTTTCTGTTACATCCGTTCCATCATAAATACAATCTGTTCTTGTTCTGTTTCAGTACCGTTATGATAATGCCGGCAAAAGCTTGTCAGTTTCCAGTGACACCCACCGACTTCCTCTCCGTCACTGCACTGCAGTAATGTCTTATAATACTGTCCACTGCATACATAACAAAAACGCCTCTTCTTTTCTCACAAACTCGATCAGCCAGTCGACAGCCGCCCTCATTGGACAAGCTGCCCGAGCAGTACCTAATTGGACAGTGGCCGCGAGAGCCGTACCAACCCCAGGCGTCCTGTATGAGTGATAAAGCCACACAGGTGAGTCAATGTCACATACAGTTTGCTTCACAGTTCACATATAGTAACCCCTAAAATAATAAGACAATTACAGTGTCTGAATGCCAGTGTATTAGACAACAAAATATCAAACAAGTTGCATCTGCAAACTATTGATATGTTTTGTCCAGTGACTTACGGTACTAATACTGATACTTATACTGTTTGTTTCACAAACACCAAATAGTAACTTTAAAATGAATTTCTATTATTTTAGCATTCAAAATCCCCATTTTATTAAATGTTTTGCATGATGCAATGATATAGATATTGATACATTTACATCTTCAAATCAGCATGAAATGCTGTCCAGAACTGATTTGTTTGAAAAAGTAGGTGTTACATAACAAAATAGAGCCAAGTTAAAAAAAAAAAAAATAAGAGGCCAGTGACGTGAATGGAAAAGTAAAGTCATTGCAGAGACAGTGCAAATTATTCCATTTTTAATGAAAGATTACAAAGAAAATTGTGCATTATTTGGAAATTTTTTGCACTGATGAATCAACCAGAAACATCACACTTCAAATGAATAATTGTCACTGCATTAGATTAAAAAAAATGTTCTCAGAATTAACTTCAACTTACTCTTTTCATCATTGTTGCCCAGTGACTTACTAATACTAATGCAATACTAGTAATTCTCACAAAGCTACCAATCACTCATTTTGAGTTTAATTACTTTTGTTTAATCACTTAAAACATCCATTTCTTGGGCCATTTAGTGGTTAATTTTTTTTTAAAAATTGCATTTAGTTTGCTGTTTCAATTATATTCAATAAAGAATTCACACACACAATTGAAGTCAAAAGTTTGCACACACCTTGCAAAATCTGCCAAATGTTAATTATTTTATCAAAATAAAGGGATCATACAAAATGCATGTTATTTTTAATTTAATACTGACCTGAATAAAATATTGCACATAAAAGTTTACATATAGTCTACAAGAGAAAATAATAGTTGAATTTATAAAAACCCTGTCCATGTTTACATACGCTTGATTCTGAATACTGTGTTGTTACCTTTTTTTGTTTAGTGATAGTTGTCCCTTGTTTGTCTTGAAAAATCCATCAGGTCCCACAAATTCTGTGGTTGTTGAGCATTTTTGTGTATTTGAACCCTTTCCTATAATGACTGTATGATTTTGAGATCCATCTTTTTACACTGAGGACAACTGAGGGACTCATATGCAACTATTACAGAAGGTTCAAACACTCACTGATGCTTCAGAAGGAAGCACAAAGCATTAAAAGCCGGTGGTGTAAACTTTTGAACAAAAATGAAAAAAGGCATTTTTCTTATTTTGCCTAAATATCTTTTTTTTTTTCTCTGCCCTTCAGAAACTACTGAATATACTTACATGTTTCCCAGAAGACAAAATAAGTAAAATTTACCCTGATCTTCAAACTCAAAAAGTTTTCACCCCCCGGCTCTTAATGCATCGTTTCCATCTGGAGCATCAGTGAGTGTTTGAACCTTCTGTAATAGTCGCATATAAGTCTCTCAGTGTAAAAAGATGCATCTCAAAATCATACAGTCATTGTTGGAAAGGGTTCAAATGCACAAAAATGCTGAAAAACCACAGAACTTGTGGGACCTGAAAGATTTTTCTGAAGAACAGCAGGCAGTTTAACTATTCAGGACAAACAAAGGACTCATGAACAACTATCACTAAACAAAACAAACAAAAAAACAGCTGTGGTAACAGGTAACAACACAGTATTAGGAATCAAGTTTATGTAAACTTTTGAACGGGGTCATTACTATCATTTTCTCTTATGGACTATATGTAAGTATCTTTTATGTGAAATATCTTATTAAGGTAAGTACTAAGTAAAAAAAATAACATGCATTTTGTATGATCCCTCTTATTTTGGTAAAATAATTAACATGTTGCAGATTTTGCAGGGTGTATGTAAATTTTTGACTTCAACTGTATATGAATCAGCATGAAATGGTGTTTACAGCCAGTTTCAGATCCATAATCTGATGTGTTTCCAAGTTAAACAGGGTATTAAATAAGACAGCATGTCAGTTTTATTAATCAGGGATTGATTTATTGATTCACAGTGGATGTTAGCAGAGTGGAAAGAGATGCGTTTGTTTATACATGTCATTTACATTTTTTTATTTAGTGTTTTTGAGATATTTGCATTGCAAATAGAATAATAATGAAATAAATAAATACATAAATAAAATTTGTCATTTTCAATACATTTAATATTTGACCATAAACTGAATGGAAAAGTGAAAAAATGTTTTTAAAAAGTCATGCAATTTGCTGTAGAGGCAGTGCAAATGATTAAATTTTTGGTTAAAGATTTTTTCAGTAATTATCAAAAATAATGTGCACCAATAAATCATTCACAATAAGACCAAAAACATCTTTTTGTAGTATCTAAATAAACATGCACCAATAAATGATTCACAATAATGATTCAACAATAATATGTGACTCAGGACCACAAAACCAGTCATAAGGGTCATTTCTTTTAAATTGAGATTTATATCTAAAGTTTTTATATAAAAGTTGAATCAATAAGCTTTCCATTGACGCATAGTTTGTTAGGATAGGACAATATTTAGCCACGATACAACTATTAGAAAATCTGGAATCTGAGGGTGGAAAAAAAAAATCAAAATATTGAGAAAATCACCTTTAAAGTTGTCCAAATGAAGTTCTTAGCAATGCATATTACTAATCAAAAATTAAGTTTTGATATATTTACGGTAGAAAATGTACAAAATATCTTCATGGAACATAGTAATGATTTTTTTTGGCATAAAAGAAAAATCTATCATTTTGACCAATACAATGTATTGTTGGCTATTGCTACCAATATACCCGTGCTACTGGTTTTGTGGTCCAGTGTCACATATTTAAAATAAAGTGCACCACTAAATAAATGTCTTTTTGTTATATATAAAACGTTGTGCACCATTAAGACCAGAAATGTCAGTTTTTGACTTGAAGCGTCCAGATGGATCCAGCTGGAGCATGCTGAAAGCCGGTTTTGCTCGTTAGCTGTGCTTTTTTTCTGACTGGTCGAAATGGTCATCTGTGTGTAATGAGGTTTATTCTTACAGGGTTTTGTTTCCTTTATTCATTAGTATCATGAAGTCTTTGACCGCTCAGTGGTTTAGCTCCACGAGACCCCTCGCCTCCCCTGAAACAAAGCCGTCACAAAGGCCCGATGTTTCGTGGCAGTCTGCCGTTATAGAAAGTTCTCTGTGGCGTTGTGTGGAGTGAATTCTTTCTGGAGGTGCAGCAGTTTGCACCTGTCGCTGTGTGTGTGTGTTTGTGTGTAGGTGCGTGCACACGCCACCTAAGGTTTGAGAGCACATGGCTGTGTGTCTCTGCACCACCTGGCGCTCTCCGACAGCTCTTTGTGTGCCTGCGCTGAGCTGCCTGCAGTGAGATCCATACATATGCTAATGTCTGATCCGGCTCGCGGAGGCCTCGCGCTCCCAGAGCGGCCGAGAATGTCAAAATCAGCCCGTTTCTCTCAACATCTCTCTTCACGCCGCAGAGCCACGCCGAGGCTCTTTGTCGACAGTAGCAGCTTTTGCCATTGTTTAAAGCGTTTGGCGAATTAATGATTGGTGTTTAAAAACTTCTGCTGGACTGTTTTCTTAGTCCACATGAAATCAGAATTGACCCTGTTTACTTTCTTAAAGGGATAGTTCATCCAAAAACTACTTTCAGATAATATAATAATAATGATACAGGGTTTCTGCTGGTCTTTGAAAAGGTATTATTTCACCCTTCTACAAATTAAGGACTAAAAGGTCTTAAATTCATAAAGACATTAAAATTAAATATTGCATACACTGCAAAACATGAATATCTTCCTCAGTATTTTTTTTTTGTTTTCCAATACAAATATCGAAACTTTCTTAAATCAAGATATATTTACTTGAGAAGCAAGTTGAAGATAGAGTAAGTCTTGTTTTCTGAAAAATTGAACAAAATTATGAGTTATGTCAATGAGGTAAGAAAACTTGTTTCCCCTTCAAAATAAGTAGATTTTTCTGAGCCCATTGGCAGATATTTGTTCATGTTTTAATCATAAACTTCATTCTGATTATTTTCTCATAAAACAAGACTTCTTATGTCATTTTTCTTCTGAAGTAAATGTGTCTTGATTTAAGAACCTTTAGACATTTGCACTGGAAAACAAGACCAATTTTAGTTTATTTGAGACTTCTTATGCCATTTTTCTTCCCAAGTAAATGTATCTTGATTTCTTACATTTTTAGGCATTTACACTGGAAAACAAGACAAAATAAAATAAAATAAAATAACTTATTTATTGATTTATGAAATACTTCCTTTTTTTTTTTTTCTTATCAAGTAAATGTATCTTGATTTTTTTTTTTTTTTTTTAGGCATTTATACTGGAAAACAAGACAATTTTACATTAAATTAAATTAAATTAATTTATTTTTTGTTTTGTTTTGTTTTAATTTAATTTAATTATTTAATTTAATTTGATTTAATTCATTTACTTAATTATTTATTGTTTTATTAGAGACTTCCTATTTTATTTTTCTTCTCAAGTAAATGTTTCTTAATTTAAGAATCTTTTGGCATTTATGAAAACAAGACATTTTATTTAAATTACTTTTATTTTATTAACTTTATTTTAGTAATTTATTTAATTTACTTTAATTATTAAATTGTTAGAGATAAGATCTTGATTTAAGAATCTTTAAACATTTAATTTAATTTTTTTTTTTTTAAATTCTATTTTATATTATTTTATTTTATTTTATTATTTGTTTATTTGTTTATTTTATTACTTATTCATTTAATTTAATTATTATTATTATTATTTTTTTTTTATTATTTTTTTTTATTTTTAGAGACTTCTTATGTCACTTTTCTTTCCAAGTAAATGTATCTTGATTTAACAATCTTTAGGCATTTGCACTGGAAAACAAGACCATTTTATTTCAGTTTATTTTATTTTATTTTTGTGTTGAATAATTTAATTGAATAGTTTAATTTAATAATTTAATTTTATTTAATTTAATTATTTTTATTTTTGTGTTTTGTTTTATGTTATTATTTAATTTAATTTAATCAAAATTTTTTAAACTATTTTTAATTTATTGGAGACTTCTTTTGACATTTTTCTTCTCAAGTAAATGTATGTTGATTTAAAAAATATATATTTAATTATATTTAATTTTTAAATGTAATTTAATTATTTATTAATTTATTATATACTCACACATATACGTACAATTTTTACACGTACATATACATGCATATATATTAAATACATGATATTTCAATATATCTCAGTATATTTTAGTTTACTAAAATATATTTTAGTTTACTCTTTTCAAAAGTTTACAAAGGTGCGCTGTACTTATTTTTCCACAAAGTTCGTGCTGTTACAAACCAGTATGACTTGCTTTCTTCGTTTTTTTTTTATTGTTATTTCATAAAGTGAAAGCTGTTTAGTGATGGCTCTTATTACATTTACTAAAACAGTTGAAACATTTATCAATATTCCTCCACCCTTCACATGAACTTTCTTAGAAGTTGATCAACTAACATACCACAAAACCGAAGACATTCAAGACAACCTGGAAGTTCAAGTTGCAACACGACACGTGCAGATTCATTCGAAAAAAGAGTTTGTGGAAAAAGATGCACTTATTTGTGGTGCTCATTGTCCATCTTCTGTGGCTGCCTGTAGCTCCGCTTGTTTGTTCATCGCTGTGTTGTGGTTTCGGTCAAAGCGACACACTTGCTGTTTGCCAACCACAAATATCCTGTTGTTGTTTTACGAAAAATTCACATATCTAGGTCACATGACTTCAAGAATACATACTGTATAGGACATAACAAGCTATAAACCATGTTTTTACCGTATTTATTGCAGACGCCTGGCTTTTGGACTGAGGACGGAGGAGAGGTTAACGTACACAAACGCTCGGCATCGTGGGGCAGCGCTGACCATCTCATAGAGGTATGCGTGAATATACACATAGGCAGTTTTTACTCATTGAAAGTGTTTGAAGCGATGGGTGGTAATGTGTTTATAGACATGCTTTAGGCGTATAATTGGCCTCTTTTCCCATAATGATCATTAAACATACCCACACATTGTGTCTTGACTTGCCATTATTGGCTCTTGTGCACTTGAAAAGTCAGTTTGGGAATCCCAAGCTGCAGCATAAACATTGATGTTATTTAGTGAGAGCTGTGAGGTTAGATGCAGCTATTATATATAGTTAATTGTAGTATACAGTAGTCATCTGGTGTTGGGCTGTATGGCTTGAGCTTAGGTTTTGTGACACCATTTGTTTCTTTCTTCTGTTGCTAATGTTAAACATGTTATTTTTAGATTGCTAAACTTCGTCAGCAGCTCCAGCGCAGTTTGCAGGGCAGCCGCAGTATCAAGGAGAAAGAAGAAGTGATGCAGATAAATCTGGCTCAGGTACTATATTGAGTTTTTAGAGTTTCTGTAAACATAAGAATTAAACATATAAAGACATCTTTTTTAAGCAATCAGAATTTTGGGGTTTTATAATCAGAATATTAGTTTTTGCTTTTGAACTATAGTATATGAAAGTTTGGGTTTGGTAAGATTTTTTTTAAATGTTTTCTTAAGACATCTCTTACCAAGCCTGCATATTTTTCAATTGTTTTATTTAAAAATGCGGTGAGAAATATTAATACTAAAACATATTAAAACTGTTTTCTATTTGGATAGATATAAAATATATTTTATTTCAATAATGGAATTTAAAGGAACAGCATTTATTTAAAAATAAATATCTTTTTGAAATTCTATTTAAAAAATGTTTAAAAATTCTGCTTAAATTCTATTAAAAATTTATT